>NW_022103900.1:49776890-49777913 GCF_000313985.2 Echinops telfairi
TGAGAACCACTGGCCTCAGCACTTTACTTAATGCCGTCTCTATGGAGTGTCTACAAGTCACTACGTTGCTCAAAGGCAAACAGGCCGGCTGTGGATGTCATCCAGAGGGGCGGAGAGTCTTCGCTTATTTACCTGAATGCTAGTGAATAAAAGCTAATCTAGTTGGTCAACAAACATGTCCTGAGACAACCCGAAGATTAAAAGAACCTTATTGTTCTTTTTCCTTATCCATAGTCAACAAAGATTTCCCACGGCTACCCTGAAAACCTGAGTTAATGTAAAACATCTACACAAGACTCCCCAAAGTGTACATTTCAAAGTCTCTCTGAATTCTGGTCTCAACAAGGGCATCACTAAGGCAGCCGGTTTACCGTGGGTCTCCCCTGTTGCTGTTCACCTTGGGACGAAAAGTTGTATTTCCTCCTAAGACTTTAAGTGAGTAAATCGTTTGTACCGCTCCGGGGTAAATTCAGATGACAATGCAGTCAACCATTTCTAAGAATCTAGGGAGCCTGGTTGTCACACTACGGGGTTCTTTGTATTAAGTGCAATTGTATTTGCATCAAGTTTCCAGGTCTGAATATTTGTGATCTGTTAAAATTTAGAAGAATATAAAATCTCTTGTGGCAAATCTCAGAGAAGAAACACAGCAGAAGGTAAAGAATTGCATCTATACTGAACATACATTACGTGCCAAATATCGAGACTTTGTCACTATTGTTATAATGCTATTTGTTATTTATATGTTATGCATCCATGCTTCAGATCCTGTGGAAGCCCCGTTTCCACTGTGGTGGTCCATCCCTCGCTTGTTATGGTCCTGTGCCTCAATAGAAAACGAGTCCTGCACCAGTGCCTGAAGCAGGTCTGATGGGTCTAAAAGTAATATTTCTTACAACAGCAACTGAATCAAGAGCTCAAACTTAAGCACTTAGTTCCTGATAATTCCCAGTAATGGAGATTGGTTCTGGAATAGGCTTTAGGCCCAATTAAAAAAAAAAGGTGCTGGAAAGAGGTCTGAGG
>NW_022103900.1:49778013-49783868 GCF_000313985.2 Echinops telfairi
ATAACACAGGACAGATAAGAGTATTAGGGCAAGAAATGAAGCAGAGGTTAAGTATTTGAGGGTGGTAGAATAATTTACTTAATCCCTATGAGTTGCAACTAACAACCACCACCTTAGCAAATAGGTATTATCAGGCATCGTGTTATATGTTTTGTTATTGTTGTTGCATTATCTCATTTAATCTAAAAACAAACCTCAGGGATTGTGTTATTATTCTCTTCATTTTATAGATCTTAAAAATGATAGGTGATGCAAAATGCCAACAGCCAGGCAACTGATATGGGCATATCTAGCTATTATATGAATAGGGTTCCTTCCTGGGAATTATACTGTTGGGCCTAAGTATTTCCCACCTAATTTCTCCACTATCTTTGGTCTATTTTATGCGAAGCAAAAGTGGAGAAAGAAATGGCCTTGGATAACAAGCAACTCATAGCCAAGGTCAGCGGCTTCCTTTCTCTCGACTTTGAACTTTTCTTGTCCCCAGAGGACTTTTGTCTGTGACCAGCATTTTTTTTTAAGAAGAGGAGCTGGGGAAGAGGGCTGGGATTAAGATAAAAGCTTTCTTATTAACCTGAAGCCATCTTTCCAGTGAATATTTCAATCTGCATCAGCAACATCTACAGTAGACACGCTGCTTAATGATAATGCCAAAGGAAAAACTACCAACCAGAATAGAAATAAATGACTGCTTTTGAGGAAACCCGTCATATCATATCTAGACCAAACAACCAGCTGAGTGCAGCTGGGAGTGAACTGGAGTTTACTGAACTTTCTTCCTAAGGAGGAGACCCACCTGGATCAAGTTGACCCAGTGTTTGAGGTTTTCTTCCTCCTGAGAGAAAGCTCCTTGGAAGAGGGTCCGTGATCAAACTACTCTTTGTCCTGCATTCCAGTTTAGATTTGCCTTCCGCGTGCTGCCTTTACAGCACGCTCCTATTTTTTCTATACCTTTCGTTTGGTTACCATTTCCTTTGGCTTATAAGAAGAAGAAAATGTTTAAACTTTCATTTTTATATGGGAAAACAAGAAAAGCTTTATTGCAAGAATCAGTATGAGAAAGTAGTCCTCGCTCAAAAGCGTATGTCTGCTGGCAATTAACTGTCATCATTTTGAAGGCAGAAACTTCAAAATCGCATCTTTTTGTTATTGTCAAGGTACTAGAGAAACTTAAAAATAATAGATGGGTTCTGAATGAAATAAACATGATTTTATTAATTACTGGCTGAACTTCTTTTTTTCCTCTTTGGGAATTTATTTACACATCGCAGATACAAACCTGGCTGATTAACAACTAGGGAGGCACCATTACTTCAATGTTTTCCATCTAGCAAGTTAACAAACATTTATGGGTTATCAGCTGTATGGCCGAACTAAGGCAAAGTTCAGGGTGGACATGTTAAAGGCAGAGGATGTGGAGCGGGGGAGGGATTGCCTGTCCCATGGGCCATACAGGGCTCGTGAAACCATCTGTACCAGGTAACATCACAGGCCTCACTAAGGAGAAGCCCTGCCAGCCATCATGTGAGGGGTGAGTTAATGAACTGTTTGGTCAAACCTAGCAGTAATTTTTCAAACTGATAACTTTGTATGGCCTGTGAATGATGTTAAATATCCACATGGTCCTGGGCAGAAACACAGTCTCACCCCTGATGTACAGAAATAAGAATAAATTGTAAAATGGTGGGAAGTATGAAAAGAGACCTGTGTGTCAACTTTGCAGTTTAACTTCTCACTCTGACCTCTGAAAAGTCCTATATCCCTAGAAGTCTTGACAACACAGGGATAACTCAAATAAATAGCAGGTGATAAAGTAGATTCCATTATCCCTCGTTGCTAAAGACTCAGAGAGTGAAATATTGTTCTACTAAAAATTCTCATTCAGAATGTTTACGACTTAGGGAAAAACATGGAAATAAATGAAAGGCACTGCTGACAATAATGTGGCATTTTCCTTCCCTTTGCTTGGGCATTTATTCTTGTCAGGTCGAATCTAATTCATCTTCCTATTTTTATCATAGAATGATGAACATTCATCTGTGGGTTTATGGAATTAATATATTTCCAAATTACTAATTCAGTGATTTGGTTGCCAGCTTGGCTTGGGGACACATTTGTCATCAGGTTTCCAGTCAGGTTCATTCATATAAACAACAGACAAAATATTCACTTAGTCACTACCACTTAATCAAAATGGAGCCTCCCTTGCTCCTGCAATAGCTAATAAGTGTCAAGGAAGCAATTTGCACAGACCCATGAGAAGTTGAGATTTCTATCCAGAATGCCATTTTACGACCCCTCATAGCTAATGAAGAGGCTGACTTTTATCCAAGCATTTGATTGGAAATACAAGACATTCCTTCACTCTATCTCACTGGGGAGTCAGAGAGTGCTGTAAAGGCATTCTGCCAGGCCATGAGGGAGGAAGCATTTCATGGTAGAATCAGGAGTCCACTTTGGATGCGAAGTCTCTAGGGGGAGAAAACCCTTCAGGTCCATGGTACCCAGTGCGCCAGGCTCTCTTTCCGACTCATAGGTTGAGAGGTGTCTCAATCATGTCATATTTGCTTTAATATTCCAGTTTTCTCTCTCAACTGTGCCCCTCCCCACACAATCTCCCCTGTCGTTGATAGACAGGACTCTGGTGGTGCTGTCAGGTAAGCACTGGGCGGCCAATAACAAGGTCAGTCGTTCAAATTCACCTGCTGCTCCTTAAGACAGAAATGAGACTATCTACTCCTAGACAGTTTCACAGCCTTAGAAACCTCACACAGGACTGCCAGGAGTCAGAATCCACTTGATTGTAGTTTCTTCTTCGTGCTATTTTAAAAATTCTTTTAATACTATAATTTCCGCTCATTGACAGCTCTTGCTCAAAATTGAATATTATTCATCATGGTCATATTAAAGCCTCTACCATTTCATGTTCTTAGCTTCTAGCACACTGAATTCCAAACTCTCTCCTGGGTGATGTGAGCCACCAAGTTTGCACAGGAGTGAAATGGGGAAGGAGCAAAGTGATAATTGTGCTTGTTACCTCACTCTTCAGAAGCTTTGTGATGGTTATCCTTTGCAAAAGCTGTGGGAATGACACATATTATTCTTAGTTTGGTTATGATTGAGATTACAAAATATTATTTTCTTTATGTCATTCTGCACAATGAATACTGAGTTTATGGTTTAGCAAGATAACAAGGTAAAGTCATGTTAGAAGGAGAGATGTTTCAAGGTTGTAAATTGTAGTGGATTTTAAAGTATTCTAGGTAATCTCTTATATCCTACTAGAATTCATCATAAACACAGCTACAGTTAAGTTTATCCAATGTCTCATCAGGTCTCAACTCAAGGTCAAGATATGGTTTTGCCTTGCTATTCATTAAAGACTTATGAAGTAACATTTATTAAGTGCATTAGTAAGCATCCAAGTCTGAATTCAGATCACATGGGTTTGAATTATTGTTCCACCCTCTCTTGATTCATGACCTTAGAAAAGTTAAGTTGGCTATGATTCAGTTTCCTCATGTACACAACGATGCAATAACATTATCTACTTTAAAAGATTCCTTGGCCATGCAAAGAACCTGAAACAGAACCTGAAAAGTAATTTTAATTATCTGTTATGATTACTATATATCAGGATCCTTGCTATGTGTTTTACTCCTATAATTTTAGTTTAATCTTCATAAAAATCTACTGGGAAAATATTATTGCCTGTCATTGAAAGAGAAGTGATAGTTCTGGGACTGAAATTAAAGTTTTCACAGGAATTTCCAGTCCAATGATTTGCAACTTTATGAAAAGCTTCCACTCAAAACTGAAATGAGAGTTTAAATTATTACCCCACACTAGGGAGGAGAAGGGAACTGGGTTTAAGAATGGGCAAATGGCTTTTTAAGGTTTCAAAATTATATTCCCACAGTAGTATTAACACTTGACAGCCTTAATGCTCTACAACCTTAAAACTCTGCTTAATTTAACATATGAGAAGTAATGGGGGTGCAAAGGCAGCCACGCTGCACAGTCTCAGCGTGCATAAAAAGCAGCTGCTTCCCCATAATGTCTCAATGAATCATCGTGACAAACAGAAATAAAGCCGATGCCTCTCACTGTATAGCTGATGCTGCTTTTCTGCTCAAAAAGCACAGAAGTTAATTATTATGAACAGATGTGCTAAGATTGGACAGGAATTTATACTCCATGAAATTTAGCATGGACTAAAACAACACAATACGATTGGTATATTTGAATTGCTTGGTGGTTGTTGAAAGGGAGGTACTATTCACTATCCCAGAGTGTTATTTGAAGCTCCTTGGGGGCCTTATCTTCCTATTGCCAACCACTTGGAATACGTTTCATTTCAGAAGAATCAATTTCACATATTGGGATTACGACTTTGCCTTACTCCTATGAAACCTGTGATGGGTTGGTTCGGTTGATGATGCGCTAGATTATTGAAGTCGGGATCATGTTAAAACACTTTCCTATTTGGAAAAGTAAATTTTATTCATGATCATGGTAAAACATTCCCATCCCTTCTGGAATACAAGACTAGGTAAGTATTTGTCAATTCTTTAATACCCATCTGGCACGACTACTATTAGAGCTCAAATTATATGTATGTGGTCTTCAAATATAGACTATAAAGCATGGAAAAGCATTTCTTTATTAAAAAATCTCACAAAGACTTCATTGGACTTACTTTAAAACATTAATTTTGCACCATTTATGTCTAACCCCTCCTCCACCCAAAAAAACTCACTGGTATAGAGTTGATGCTGACCATATAGGACAGGGTAGAAGTGCCCCTGTGAGCTTTTGAGAATGTAATTCTTGACAGGAGGTTGGTAGTCATGTGTTTCTCCTGTGAAGCAGCTGGTAGTTTCAAACAGCTGACCTTGCATTTGGCAGCCCAATGTATAACCGCTATGCCACCAGGACTCCTGCTGCTTAGGTATAGAATACTCAAAAATGGGTAAGGCATTTTTCCAGTCCTACACAGTACATGCATTGAGCACAGTGTCAGGAGAGAGCAGTCCCTGGAGAAGGTCATCATGCTTGGCAGAGGGGCAGCAGAACAAGAGGAAGGCCCTTACTGAGATGAAATGACCCAGGGGCAGTGCCATTGGGCTCAAGCATCAGAACAGTTGTGAAGAGGGCAGTGTCTCATTCTATGGAGTATAGGGTTGGTATGGGTAGGAACCAACTTGGTGGTATATAACAACAGCAAACACAGTACAAAGTGGAGCCTGTAAATCCATATAATGTTCTAAACCACAGCACATGATAAGTGCTAAAATAGAACGACTAAGTCTGATACAGATAATGGAGAGTGTAAGAATCAGACAAGCGTCTATTATCTACAGGCTACTTCTGTGCAGTCAGTCAGAGAGAGGACCACATAGTCGGCCCCACTATGAGACATGACGTCCCTCACTGACCTATATCCCTACAGGGGACAACACCAGAGACACAGCGTGGGAATTGCGCCCGATCTGATCCCGCCATGCTGAGGCAAAACACTCAGGGGGTGCAACAGAACAGCAAGGGTACGAAGTGGCGAGGTCCCCAGGAAATGCTGAAGGTGGACTTTGGGGTCAGGGCGTGGTGCCTCAACAGACTAGACTGGAAAACACTCCTAAAGGCCAACAAACGATCCTTGAACTAACTACAAGCTGTTCTTTCTTGTTGTGTTTTGTTTTGTTTCTTTGTCATTGGTTTGTTGTTGTTGCTGTTGTTTTGCTGTGTATTGTTACTTGACTTTGCTCTGTCTTATTTTTGTGCATGTTATTATCTCCGCAGGTCTGTCTAAATAAGATAGGCTGGATGAACTATCTGGAGGAGAAAACAATGGGACC
>NW_022103900.1:49785233-49810693 GCF_000313985.2 Echinops telfairi
GGGAGGGAGGGGAAAAATGAGGAGCTGATGTCAGGGGCTTAGGTGGAGAGCAAATGTTTTGAGATTGATTAGGGCAATGAATGTACAAATGTGCTTTACACAATTGATGTATGTATGGATTGCGATGAGTTGTAGGAGCCCCTAATAAAACGATTTTAAAAAAGAGCGTACAAATCTCATTTTACATAGTAGTCTCAGTACTTTATCATGCAGAGGGACTGCAATTATTTTTAAGATGATGCCTTCAAGGCTTATAGAAATTAATTAACATATGTAAGGCACATGCAAGGAACCCTGGTGGCACAGTGGTTACACATTAGGCTGCTAACTGCAAGGTCAAACGTTTGAAACCACTAGCTGCTCTGAGGGGGAAAGACGGAGCTCTCTGCTCCCATAAAGAGCTACAGTCTTGCAAACTCACAGGGCGAAGTCCTACATTGTCCTATAGCATTGCTGTGAGTCAGCATTGACCTGTTGCTAGTGAGTTTAGTTTGTGGTCTTAAGGCACATACAAGCTCAAAAATCAGAAAGGTAGATTAGAACCCAATTCCATTTTGCTGCACTACTCTGAGAAAATGAAGAAAGGAATAATTCATTCAATATTGAAAGCGAGGAAAACTTCACAGAAAACAAAAACTAAACCAAATTCACTCCCATCAAGCAGATGCTGACTCATAGTTACCCCATAGGACAGGGCAGAACTGCCCCTGTGAGTTTCTGAGATTGGAACTCGTTACCTAACATGAAAGCCTGTCTCTCTCCTGCGGAGAGGCGGTGGTTTCACACTGCACACCATTATGTCACTGGGGTTCTGCAGCTTCACAGAAACGCCCTGTAATTTGGACTGTGACAAATGGCAAGGTTTTGTCAGCTCAAGATTATAGAAAAGGGCATTCAAGACCACGAACAGCTGACTCCACAGCAGGATCAGAGAGAAGCCGGTGAATTAGTGAAACTGAAGAATGTTGTATCACTAGGTAAAGGTATGTGTCTAGTTGTCCAAGAGCTTCAGTCTACTTGAGGTGTCTCCCTTGTTTGGAAGCATCTCCCATCTAGAGATAATATCCATTGCTTTACGTTTACTATAACCTGCAGATGTTGATTTGTTGGAGTCCTGGGGGCACTATCTGGTAAGTTTTGGTTTACTAACCAAAAGGTCAGTGATTCAAATCCACCAGTTGCTTCAAGGGAGAAAGATGAGACTGTTTACTTCCTTAGAAACTTACAAAAGCCCCAGAAACTCTTTACAGGGTCACTATGATTCAGAATAGATTCGATTGCAGTGGGTTTGGGTGGATTTAAATATATTTGTTAGTAAGAATGAGTGAATTTACTCTCATTTGGAAACCTTTTGAGATAGTTAAGGTTTATTGTGCCAAGCTGGCTGAAAAACACATGCGGGCTTAATTGAAGGGCAGAGAGAGGAATGGCTTAGTGACCCTCGCCCTTTTGGTTCCCTGGTTTCTTGTTTTCTGATGGTCGGACCAGTGTGCGGCTGCCTTAGCTGGCAAGGCTCACTTCCTGCGAGACATCCCTGAGGAGAAGTCACAAGGACCTACCCTGATGCAGCCCTGAGTGCTGGAGCAGCCGTGTGGAGACCCCTGCCAGTACTGAGATGTTTACACCAACACTGGATTCAAAGACTTCCTACCCATTGGTCTGTGACCCTCCTGCATTTGGCGTCATTGTGTGTGTTTTGTGAGTTTAAGGAGGACATTGTAGATCGCTGCGGACATATGGGCTACGTCAGACTTATCGGCTTGGGATGCCTTCTGAATATACACTTACCCCTTTTATAAAACTCTCTCTTATGCATATATGAGTTTCTGTGGACTTCTTTCCCTAGTTTACCCAGAATAACAAACCTTTTAAATCTCTTTGTGTGCATTTACTGAAACATTTGATGGGTCCACAGTATAGCCTGTTCTCAAGACATTAAGTAAATTAATTTTTTCACTTTGCTATAAAAGTATAACAGAAATTTGACACAAAATTACCACCTCAGTACTAATGCACATACTAAAACGCTCTGGTGATGTAGTGGGTTATATGTTGATCTTCTAACTGCTAAGCCAGCTCTTCAAACCCACCAGCTGAGTTGGGGGCAAAGGTGAAGCTTTCTGCTTCCCCGAAGAGTTACAGCTCAGAAACCCACAGGGCGGGATCTACTCTGTCTTCTAGGTTGCTAAAAGGTGGAATCTACTCCAGGGCAGGGAGTTTTGTTTTGTGAATCCACGATTCTGGTCCATTTCAACACCGCCCAAAGTAACAGAGACTGAGGTCTGATTTACAAGACTTGGTGAAGAATACATTCTTCTTTATATAAAAACAATTTTATTAAAAATAAAGTCTTCATCTAACAGTTTTTCCTTCATCGAACGAAGATTTTGATAAACTTGGAAGATACTTTGTTTCAAATTATTTTTCATTTTTAAAATTTTGGAATCGATTAGGGGGTTATATTTCAGGACCCAACTCTGCATTCAATAGTTCAAGTTACTCATCAGGACTGGCTAGCCCAAGGTACTTTTAAGAAATTAAACGCCTTTTTTCCCCTTGTATCAGGATGATATAATAGGCAAAAATAGTTCACAATGCTGTACTATATAACAAAATATCAATTCATAAAGAACACAGATATAATACATAGTCTGGGCTTCTTTCCTTAGAGATGCCCAGGTAACAATATAAATCTCCCCCCACCTCTACTTCTCTTCCTTGCTGCCTTAATCTCTTTCACATCTCAAAAGAGACTGACTCACAATATGCTCTACACTAATCCTGTCTCATAATCTTAACAAAGATCATTAATCCCCAAATGGGAGTAGAAACACAGGGTTAGAGGCTGGGATTTACAAAACATATTTCTGGGAGACAGAACTCAATCCCTTCCAGGTGTTAATAACAGAAACAAAGCTATAATGAATGGCTCAAATACCTCAAATTCTCTCCCAAAATTATTATCACTTAAAAAAAATATCCAGCATATCTAAGTGCTCTTTCTTCTGTACAATCCTTGATGTTGGGTTTTTGAGGGTGTTTTTGGCTTCAAGATTTTCCATGAAGCTCCAACTATATCCTTCATGAGCCAGGCAAGAAGAAAACCTGGGTGTGCCAAGCCAGGGACCTTTGGGACTGTCCCTAAAACCCCACCCAACAATGTCTTCTTCTGAAATATTTGCCACTTCATGTTCAGGGAAGTTTAGGAAATTGAAAGATGAGTTCTTTAATTATTAATTCTGTGTGTGTGTGTGTGTGTGTTTTAAAGCTGGAAAACTGGAAGGGTGAAAAAATAAGAAGGTTCAATTATTAAGCGAAAACCAGGAGAAAATGAAAATTGACAAGACAGCTCGAAGTTCCCACCTGCGCGTCTGATTTGCACACTGCAACGTGCCAACCTGAGCAGCTCTACAGAGAACGCAGCACTGACAGTAGCCATGCTGGCCTTTGTGCGGCCCTCCACACTGCCTACCGAGTTCTGGCCGCAGCCCCGGCCCAGATTAAACGGGCTTGGGAATGGTGATACTGTGACACAGAAAATGTCCATCCATGGGACATGTATTAAGAAGTAACTCTGTGCCCCAAGCATGTTGCACCGTTCCTCTTGTAGCCAGAACTGACGAAGTAGCAGGGGATCACAGATGGGGACCCCTGGGGTGAGAGCGACAGCTGTGGCAGCACCAAGCTATGTTCATTGTCTACTGAAGAAGGAGGTCCGTGTCTGCAAAGCATGCTGTAGGCAATGAAGGCCTTTCATAGATGGTAAACATCCATTCTGCAACTCTTGAACAAGTGCATTGTGAATAAGTGTTCTGAATAAGACAGAAGCGAACAAGCATCTCTTATGAGAGACGGTTACATTCTTCGATTCTGGAGCTCTGCTCCCCCTGTGGATTAGGCATTGGACTGCTACCCACACAGTGCACTTGGCATATGTTTCGTGGGAGAAAGGGGAAAGATTCACTACAGGCTCTGAAAACTGTGGATGCGGCAGATATACTCTGTCCTATAGGGTTGCTATGAATCAAAATCAACTCAACAGCAGTGAGTTTGGTTTTATATCTGGAAGTGCTCATCATGGTATAGATTGCATGAGTTAAATTGCAATAGACTTAAGAGCACTAGCAAGGCATAGAAAAACAAAAGGAATGCAATATGGATCAGAATGATCCCAAAACGAAATGCAATACAAAGGAGCAATACTAAAATCTTAGTTAGGAGAAGCTCATTCGGAAAATCCACTACATGCTCCTTGTAGAACTGTGTATACAGTAGGGATATAGGGTAGTCATTATAACAATTCCCCCATTTTTCAATCCTCCAAAACATTGAAAAGCATTCTCATGAAAGAGACCATGCAGGAGGACTTCCACTCATAAAAGGAAAACTTCAGGGTCAGATACAATGACAGGTAAACACCTTGAACACAAAGTGTTACTTATTAGATTTTATTTCTATAGACGCTATTTGTTATAATCTTCATATATGTAATAAAATGCAATGCCCATATCATCCTTTAAGAGAAAACAAAGCTATTGCCGTCGTGTTGGCTCTGACTCCCAAGGAGATCCTCTATAGGATTTCTCAGACTATAGATCTTTAAGGAAGCAGACAGACTCATCATCTTCCTGGGGAGCAAATGGTAGATTTGAATTGTCAACCTTGTAGTAACAGCCCAATGCCTTGACCAAAGTGCCAGCAGGGTCCACTCCTTTGGGAGAAACCAAAAAAATCAAAGTCACTGTCATTGAGTCCATTCCAGCTCATCGGGGTCCTGTAGGTCTGGGTAGAGCTATCCCTCTGGGTTTCTGAGACTGAAACCCTTTATGGGAGATGAAAGTCTCATTTCTCTCCCTATTTTAGAGATGGGTTGTGAAGGAAAATGAGGTTATATGACTAAAATCAAGGTTGCATAGCTATTAAATATAGAGAAAAAATTTGAACTTAGATGATTGCATTTGAAAACTTTTGCTGTTTTCCCATTCTCTACAACCAACAGGCTGTTTTTTCTGTTTTGTTTTTGTTTGCTTTTTGTGGAGTGTTGAGGCAGGGGGCATTGGAGGGATCATCCCTGCCTTCACATTCAGTAGGTTGGCCCCAAGTCAAGATATTAGGTATCAGTTATTAGAATTGCGCTGATATTTTTTGAAAGGAAACATTATCGTCCTTTGGCTATTAAGTCTATAAAGGAGATATGCTTCCTCGTGTATTAGATCAAATAGAGAATACAGCTAGTACATAGGGAAGCAAATCCAAACCAAAAAACCCCACAAGATCCAGTGACAAAATTTGAGCCCCCAGATTGCATCATGATTAAAATTGGGTCTAGAGCTTGGTATTTCAAAAATATATATGGCATTTTGTAGTTCATCTTATTTTTGCTAGATTGTCTGTTAAGGTAATGAATTCACTTGAGTTTACAGAGTATAGGTACTTTACAAAATATACAAATGTAAGTTTGTTTAGCAAATATTATTTAGTACCCAATCAGAGAATAGCTGCCCTTACCCCATCTGTGATGCAGAGAATTACTTGAGATAGACCTTGGAGTCATGGTCTTTGTCACCCCCACTAGATAACTGGATAGATCATGTGAATGTGAGATGGCTGTGACCCAGGAACAAATTGAATAGCTTGCTACTAATGTAAATAATGTACATGACACCTTTACAGACACGAGATCATGCAAATAGGATACATGGAACATTACAGTGGGAACCAGTCGTTTTTGTCCTTCAGCTTAAAATAGCTAATCCCTGAGGTGCTCTCACTACCATCAAGAAAGAAAAGCCAGAAGTGGATCTCTGACCCTCTTTGATCCAAGAGACAGAACGCTGTAGCAACTGAGACTGCAGGAGACAGGTGGCAGAAGCAGTAGCTGAGAAAAAGTCACAGGAGAACCAAGATCTAGATACAGAGCAAAAAGTTAAGCCTCTTGGATTAGGAGAAGTGCTGGTGAGCTCGGCTGCCTCTGGGCATTGAATTGGGAGTACTAGCTTTGTCAACCCTGGAACAAATGCTTTGGGCAGAGGTTAATTGGAGTGCGGTGCCTTAAGGCACATACTGGCAGAGTTAAAGAGCATAGTGACACGTATAGCGGTACTTACCTAATCTATTGTCAATTGAGGTTTAAGAGTGAAGGGGTGGAGTTTAGCCTGTCAATGGGATTGCAGCTTGATGACACATGTTCACGCTCTGAGAGACTCTCTACTGAGAAGACACGGAACTACTCGACTGCCCTGAGCTGGAGTGGCTTCGTGGAGACCACTGCCAGTGCTGAGATGCTCACACCACCACTGGATCTATAAGACCTTCCACCCACTGGCTTTTGACCTTCCTGCATTTGGCGTCATTGCATGTGTTTTGTGAGTCTGAAGAGGGCTTTATAGATTGGTATGGGACATATGGGCTAATATCAGACTTCTGGACTTGATTTCGACTGGGCTGGAATGTTTTCTCAATAGTCAATTGCTCTTATATATAAACCTCTTTCTTATACACATATGTGTCCATGAGCTTATTTCTCTAGTGAACCTAGACTAACATACTTACAGAGCAAAGGCCAAGGAGACAGGGTCTTCCAGCACTGCTAAGAAAAAGCTGTCCTGCCTAAAGAACTGTATCCTGAACATTTTTAATCCTAAATTATACTGTGCTACTTTTCTATACAAACCTCCTAACTCTGAGGACGGTTTGTGAATTCTTTGTGGCTATTGCAGCAACTTATTGAAGCCAGCACTATAGAGAATGTTATGGGCTAGAGATTGGGGTCCGAATTAGTAAAAAGAATAGTGAGTGGAGGAATGTCTGATCTCCACAGGAATTAGCCTTGGGCTGACATTGATTGTAATCCTGCACCTCCTCCTCCTCCTCCTCCTCCTCACCCTCCTTCTCCTCTTTCTTGGTAAGTTAGAGGAGGTCTGACATCACCCAAAAGTTACCATAGTTAAATTCTAGAGCCCAGTTGTTTTAATATCGCTTCTCAGCCTTTTGGCTAAGAGCAAATGTAGTTTTAACATAGCTGTCTTACACAGTGAAGATTTAGGATTTTTCCCCCTTTCTAGTTATGTTTATGGATAAACTATTAGAACTTTTTATTAAATGGTCTAGAGCTTGTAGTTTTTTGTCTTGATATGAGCTGTGGCTCTATAAACTAAACAAATATAGAAAATATAGTGATATCATCACTGTTTGTCATATTAGGGTGGTTTACATATTGATAGCAATATGTAAACTCAATATGCTGGAAACTATGTCACTGGTATTTCAAATACCATTAGGGTCGCCCGTGGTGAGCAGGCTTCAGCAGAGCTTTCAGATTAGGAACACACGACTATGAAAGAATATGCTGTCCACTTCTGTGGTGGCGTAGTGGTTATGTGTTTGGTTGCTATTCGCATGGTTGGCAGTTCAAAACCACCAGCAGCTCCAAAAAGGAAAGACTGGGCTTTCTACTCCCTGAAACAGTGACAGTCTCAGAAACCCCCAGGGGGTTGCTATGGGCCAGCTTTGACTTGATGGCAGTTTCATCTGGTTTTGGTTTCTGTGGAATTAGCCACTGAAGCTTATGGACAGCAGAATGTTGTCAGATACGGAATACCTCCAGAACAGCAGTGGAACGTTGTAAGATATCGTGCTGGGAGGGAAGCCCTTGAGGCTGAAAGACGCTCAGAATATGAGTGAGGAAGAGCTGCTTTCTCTAAACAGATTATATTATAATGTTGTTGACAGAGAAAGTTTTTTTCAGATCCTCATTTGCTTGCTGTTGGTATCTATTAATAATTGGATCTTGGAATGTATGAAGTATGAATCTAGGAATATTGAAAGTCATCAAAAATGGAATGGGATGCATAAAGATTGATACCCTAGGTATTAGTGATTTGAAATGTACTTCCATTTTGAATCAGACAATCATATAGCTTCATACATTGAGAAAGACAAATCCAAGAGGAATGACATTACATTCACTGTCTAAAAGGCCACTTGAAGGACAGTGATGCCTGGGATAGGCTTCCTTTTGATCTATCTCTCCATCTCTCTCTTATCAGTATCTCCAAGGCCATGCATCTGGAGCCTGGTGGTAGTGGTAATGCACTGCTAACCACAAGATCAGCAGTTTGAAACTACCAGCAGCTCCAAGGAAGAAATGTGAGGCTTTCCACTCCTGCAGAGTTACCGTCTCAGAAACCCACTGGGGAAGTTCTGCCTGGTCCGATCAGGTTGATATGCATTGGCTTCAACTCAATAGCAGCGAGTTTGGTTTGGTTATTATTCAAATTTAAATACCAACCATTAAAGCTAGTGATGAAAAAATTCTAAAAACTTCTTCATATATTGATCAAATATGCAAATCAAGATGATTGATAATTATTGGCTATTGGAATGTGAAATTTGGAAATCAACGGGAAGGAACAATATTTGGAAAATATGTCCTTGGAGATGAACCAAAGCTTCAGATCGCATGACAGCACTTTGCAGGACCAACAAGTTCTTCATGCAAATACTATTTTCAACGACCTCCATGCTGACTATTCAAATGGACTTGTCTAGCTGGAATGCACAGGAATCATATGACTACATGCATGGGAAGAGATGATGGAAAAGCTCAATATTAACAGCTAAAAGAAGGTCAGGGACTGAAGGCCAGATAATCAAGTTCTCATATGTAAGTTCAAGTTGAGGTTGAACAAAATTAAAACAAGTCTATGAGAGCCAAAATATGATCTTCATTATATCACACCTACATTTCAAGGACATCGCGCACGTATATTTGATTCAGTGAACACTCACGACTGAAGGAGTGAGGAGCTGTGGACAATATCAAGGCTGGTACACACGAAGACAGCAAGGGAAAGAAAAGAACCAAGTGACTGTTAGAGGAGGCTCTGAAATTTGCTCATTAGTGCAGAGTACCTGAAGAAAATGAAAGAAATAATGAAGTCAAAGAATTGAAGAGAACATGTCAAGGGGTAGTGTATAATGTTTTATAATGGAATCCACAAAAATCTGGAGTTAGAAAGTTAAAAGGAAAGAAAATAAGAAGCATATATTAAACTGAATGAACTGGAGGAAAAAACGTCAAACCTCAAATTGCATTATTAAAGGATTCTATAGGCAAAATAATTGAACAATACAAATAGCATCAAAAATAGATAGAAGGAATATACAGAATATGTTCATATATATATAAATAGGTTTATTTAGCAAGTAAGAATACAACAGCTAATTGGTCCACACAGCAGCACAGAAGGCTCTGTTCAACTCACTTTCGTGGAACACTTACGATACTGAAGGTCCTTCAACTCACTCAATTAATTCATGAACAAGGTTAAAAATAAAGTATCAAACTGGAAAAAATATAAAAATATTGACTGGAACGACAAGTAGCAAAGATATGAAGAAGGAGGCACTCCCCTGTGTGCTTTTATGAGAATAAAAAGGCAGGACCTTGATAGAAGATGCTTTCGAAATATTTACTAACATTGCTATCACATGCAAGTAAAATATCACTAAGGGTAATTCAATGAAACTTGTAACTGTGCACCAACAGGGAAGTGGTAGAATTTCAAGCCAGATTCTTAAGAGGACCTGGCATAAGGGGCCTCCTTGCTGATCTCAGAAGAATCATGGCTGAAAGCAGAGAATGCGAGAAAGAGGTTGACCTATGTTGGATTGACTATGCCAAGGCACTGGACTGTGTGGATCAAAACAATCTACAGATAGCCCTGAGAAGAATAGGAAATGGAGAATACTTCATTGTGCTCACAAAGAATCTGCACATGGATCAAGATACAGTCTTTGGAACAGAAAAAAGGGAATACTGTAGGGTTTAAAATCAGCAAAGATGATTGCCAGGTGGCATCCTCTCGCCATACTTATTCAACCTGTATGCTGAGCAAATAACCAGGGAAGCTGACCTATCTGAAGAAGAACGCGTCATCTGGATTGGAGGAAGGCTTATTAAAAGCCTGAAGCATGCAGGTGTCAACCTTGCCTGCTGAGAATGAAGAGGGCTTGGAGCATTTGCTCTTTAAAGTGTTGGAGAACAAGGATATATTTTGAGGACTAAGGTTTGGCTCACTTAAACCATGCTATTTTCAATGGTCTCATAGACATTTGAAAGTTGGCCAATGAATAAGGAAAATATAAGAAGAATCAATGCATTTGAGTTACGGTGTTGGTGAAGAATATTGGAAGTACCATAAACCGCTAAAAGAATAAACAAATCTGTCTTAGAAGAAGTGCACCCAGAAAGCTCCTTAAATCTTGGACGGGAGGCTTTCTCTCGTGTACTTCATGCACGTTATCCGGAGAGGTCCCTCCTTAGAAAACGACCTCATGATTCTAACACAGAAGCCAAACAGACCAAAATGGATTGGCATAGTGGTTGCACCAATGGAATCAAACATAACCGTAATAGTGAGGAGGCACAGGACTTGGCAGTATTTCATATTCTTGTACATGGGGTTGCGGTGAGTCTAACATGATTAGAAGGCATCCATGGAAAACAACACAGTCATCCCATATGATAAAAGCTGCTGAGAAATGGGCTCCTTATGTCATAAATGAGCCTATTTGAATTTTTATTAGCATCTTGAAGTGCTTGAAATGACTACTCACAGAATTTCTAGCAAAATAAAACTAGATAGAAAACTGCAGTTTAGGATAATCTCATGTTGATGGTAAATACAGTACCTGATCAATATTGAACAGATAAAAGAACATTTAAAATATCAAGATATGAAATGATATTAACACTGCTGGAGAAAAGGCTGCTAGCTGCATTAAATAATCAGATTGACCCTGTGGATAAGAATTATAATTACAAATAGTTGTAATTTATACTTTAAATTCTAGTGTCTTTGTCTCCTGTAGTTTTACTTTTACTCTTGAAATACAGATTATGTCAGAATCTGTCAAGTCAGAGAATTAAAGTGCTTTAATGATCTATGGTAGGAGGAAATATGCATGTTATCAACACTCAGTGACTATAAATGGCCTTGTTTTGTGTTCCTTTTGTTTTGATTTGGTTGATTGGTTCACTTTTTACTACCTGTCTTAATCCCCATCTGAGTTAAGTAAGGGAACCTGACCACCATTTATTCGCATGTTAGTCCTTATTTCAATGATTAGCTTCGATGAAAACATTTTTTGGTACATTGTTTTTGAAGACATTAACAAACAGGAACAATGGAGGAAAGCATAAGCTACTATTAAGCAAATTAATTGAAAAAGAGCTTAACATTATTTTATTTACTTACTTTAGGAGAAGAGGAAAAATATATCAGAGTTTAATTTTACCAAATATGTGAGAGAAAATGTTTGAAAATTATGATGCCAACATATGTACAAATGTGCTTGATACAACAATTGATGCCTAGATTCTTATAAGAACTATAAGAACCCCCAATAAAATGATTTATTAAAAAAAAAGTGAGGACTATGCCATTCTGGGAAAATAAATTATTTAACCTTCACCATGTCCTAATACATCTCAGATTTAGGGATAAGGTATTAAAATTAACTTAAAATTATAATATCAGCTCCAAATCCTGTCCAATAATAAAATAAAACTCCCAAGTAATTCATGAACAATGTTAAAAGTAACGTATCAAGCTGGGAAACATATGTGCGGAATAGATGACACCTAATAGGACTTTTTTGGTAAACAACATATCATAAAACACTAAAAATGTCTCCAATTATTGGAAAAGACAAAAGGCAAATAGTATAAAAACAATGAACAGTGAAGACAGTTTAAAAAGAAATACAACAGAAATTTGAAAATATTTTTCAACTTCCTGAGTAACTAAAGAAATAAAGCTTTTAAATAAAACAAAAATCAGATTCTACTTTTTGCCTATTGTTATTGACAGATGAAAAATACTGACTAGATCTACCATTAGCAAAAAATAAGACACTGCCCTGTGTGCTTTTATGAGAATAAAATGGCATGACTTTGATAGAAGACAATTTGGGGATATTTACTAATATTTTTAAAAATTCATTTTCTCTGACCCAGCAATTCCACTTCTAGGACTAACTTGTAAATTTTCAAGAGTATGCAAAGTTTAGTCAAGCATTGTTTCTAATTGAAAAACAACCTAATTCCTCTCTCACTGTCTTCAAGTCAATGAGGACACATAGTGACTCTACAAGCCAGGGTAGAATTGCCCCTGTGAGTTTCCGATACTGTAACTCTTTATGGGACTAGAAAGTCTCGTCTTTTTTCCATGGAGCAGCTGGTGGTTTTGAACTGCTGATCTTGAGAATTACAGCCCAATTCTTAACCACTATGCTACCAGGTATCCTAAGAATCTATTAGTCAGCAACAACAAAACCACCACAACACAATGCACTCACATAATCAGTAACTTCATATTAATAATAAGTCAAAAGAAAACACCATTGCCACCAAGTCAATTCTAATTCATAGCTAAGTTATCTATATAAGGTTTCTTAGACTGTTCATCTTTATAGTCCCATCTTTCTCCCATTAGTGGATGGACTTGAACTACCTACCTTATGGTTAGCAACCAACTGTCACACTCACAGCGCCACCAGGGCTCCTTCAATAAGAAGACACTTAAATATATCCTCAAATGATTAGTAAGAAAATGTATGTTTGTGTGTGCATGAAAATTGATTTTTAAGAGTTGATGTAAGTACTGGTGATTTTTATCATTAACTTTTAATCTTTCACAGCATTCTGTATAATTGATTTTTATCAACATCACATATTAAGTTTGACACCCACAAATAGGCAACTTTTATGATAGACCTAAAAAAAATTATACAAATTTAAAACAAAGCAACACCATTGCTATTGAGTATATTTAAACTTATAACAACCCTTTAAGACATCGCTATGGGGTTCCGAGGCTGTAGTCCTATGTTGTCACAGAGTTGCTGTGAGTTGCAATTGACTCAATGATGGGGGGGTTACTTCTGAGGTTTATTTTTGCGGGCGGGGCATTAGTTTTTATAGAAGGAGTTCGTCATACATGTTTCTCCCACTGAGAGGCTGGTGAGTTTGAATGGCTTATGTTCAAAGTTCCCTATTGCAGGATTAACTGCTGGGACACTAGGGCTCAGTTGAAAACAAAAGCTGTTTTTACTGAGACTTGCAAGTTCACAATGAAGTATTAATATTTGTTGATGGGTAATTTAGGGGTATGATGCATGAATTATCTGTAATGATTCAGAAAGAAATGTAAACTATGCCGTCTTAAATGTGATAATGCTATAAGTAATGGTTCTCCATCAATTACAAAGCTCCCACAAAACTTCCAAGCACAGACTTTTCTTCTGCCCAGTCTTTGAAGCACAGGAGGAAGAATCCGAAGCTGCAAATGAGCTGCTCTAGACCCCAACAAGGCAGCACGGACCAGACCCAGTAAAATGAACCATCGCACGCTGTTCCCAAATACCTGCTCCCTTTTCTGCTTGGAGAACAGATTGAGCAGGGTCAATTCCATCGCAGGTGAGGTTAGTGTCGGTGCACATGCATGCGGTGTGGTAGCGGTGGGCCTGAGGAACAGGAAGAAGTTAATTGGACATCTGTCGAAGGGATAATAAAGGAGACGTTGGTGGTGCGGTGAGCTTATAACTGCAAGGCTAGGCTCACCAGGTGCTGCGGGGGGTGGGGGTGGGGTGGGAGGGAGAAGATGTGGCAGCCTGTTTTCATAAGATTATAAAGGGGGAAACTCTATAGGGCAGTTCTACTCTGTCCTATAGGGTTGCCATTAATCAGAAATACGAAAATGACATGAGGGCAATGGGTTTTTGTTTTGTTTAGAAAGGATAATGGAAAAACTCTCTCCCCTCATTTCTAGCTCATGACACATACTTTTGAAATGAGATTGGCACGGTGGATTGAAAATAGCTTGCTGGGTTAGAGACAGCGCTCAATGTTATATACCTACTTTCGAACTAAAGTCTTCCTTCCATAGAGGTGGCTGCTGTGTTAAGTCATCTCTAAAAAACAACAACAACAAACAAAAAAACAAGTTTCTCTGGAGTCTATTCTGAATCATGGCAACCCACGTGTAGCAGAGTAGCCCTGTGTACACAAGATTTCCATCACTGTGACTTTTTGGAAGTAGAATACCAAGTCTTTCATCTGAGGTGCAAAAGACAGAGAAGTAAAAACACCCAAAATACAACAATTCTAACGCATTGTGACCCTCCTATAGGACCAGGTAGAATTATTATTACAGGAACAGACAGTCTCATTGTTCTCCTGCTGGTGGGTTTGAACTGCTGACCTTGTGCAGGTTGTTGTTGTGTGGCATTGAGTCAATTCCTATTCATAGTGACCCTGTAGGGCAGAGTGGAACTGCTTCCAAAAGTTTCCTATGTTGTAATCACTATGGGCACTGATTACTGGGTCTTTTCTCCCATGGATAGCTGGTGAACTCAACCTGTCAATCTATCATTTAGTAGCTGAGTGTTTAGCTACTGCACCACAGGGATTCCCTACCTTATGCCAAGCAATGTCCAGATTGTAAACAGGATAGAAAGATTATGTCCAGTCGTCCATGACCACTGCCTCTTATGCTTCATGAAAAGATCTGTGTTTTCCCAGGAGCATGTTTAGAAATATGGTTCATATTTTCTATTCCCATTTCCACATGCCAAAGCATAATGTAATTATGCAAGGTATTTTCATGGTTTTTCTAATGTATTCAGAAGGTCTATGCATACTCTGAGGTTGGCATGAAGTGAACATTGACATTGATTCAGAGTTTCTTTGTTATTAAAGTTTTCAAGACCTGTGTCCGGACAGTTTGGAGTCTGTTTTGCCCTGCGGCTGCATGGGAACTGATGGATGTTCCTTCTCCTTGGAAGGTTCTTAGGCTCCTGCTAAAGGCCCTCTTCGACACAAGAACCAAGAAAGGATATGCTCTCATAGGTCTGGTGGAAGTACTGATATCAGAGGTGTTAGTTTAGTAAAGCCAAAAGGCAACTTGAACTTCTCATTTATTAGGAGGGTTTGGTTGTAGCAAATGGTTAATGTACTTGACTGCCAAGAAAGAAAGTTGGAGGTTCACTTCTAACGAGGGGAACCTGAAAAGAAATCCCTGGCAATTTATTTACTGAAAATACTGCCACTGAAAACCCTTTGGAGCATATGGGAAACATATTTACTCTGATGAGTCAGAGTGAACTTGAGGGCAACTGGGATGTGTTGTGAAACCTGAATGAGCTTTTGACTCCGACGTAAGCATTACCTCTATAGAGAGAGGGTGGTTTGGAAAAAAACATTTATAAAATTGCTACAGAAATTCATATTTCAAAATAGTCCTTTAACTTTAGATTCAAATTAACAACCAAGAAAACTAAGATATATGGGAAAAGTCAAAAGCTTAACTCTATAAAACAGACAAACAAATAAAACCGCTAGACTGAACAAAGAAATTCAAATTATAGAAAAAGATTTAACAGTTATTTAAATTAAAACTAATTTTAAGAATTTTAAGAGGACATTGCATCCATTTATTTTAAAAGATTGTTAATTTAAAATATTGGTATGCTCTTTTATGTATTTATTTTATCTATATTGCTATCTACCAATCTATTAGTGGTTCCTAAAAAATACATTTGTTCCTAAAAAAATACATTTGTTAAACTGGTAAACAAGAAAAGTGGAATCTTTAAGAAAAAAAAGACTGATAAGAAATGAAAGACAAGAGTGAAACGAACCAAATGTGGTATGTCATGAAGCGATTAGATCATCCTTGAATTCCCTGGAACAATAAGAGAGGATAAACACTGGTGAAGAAACTGCAGCAGGATGAAGAGACCTAGTGAGAAGTCATTTGCAATTTGTGAGTTTTACTTAATTTATAACTACAGTAGTTATCCCATGATATACTCTGATTTTACTAAGAATGATTTTGTCACAGGAATCTTGCTTTCAAATGAAACTTCTTAAATTTTTATAAATCTAGACTTCGATTCAAAAATACATTTTTGTTTTAAATTGAATGAAAGCTCCATAATTTGTACCGTATTTTCACTTCCTTAAATAAGGATGTGTCAGACAGGGTTCTCCAGAGAAACAAAACCAAAATGCTAATACCTCTATATGTATTTATACAGATAGATGATAGATAGATAGATAGATAGATAGATAGATAGATAGATAGATAGATAGATAGATAGATACAACATAAGAAATGAACAAATAATTAAAGTATAAAGCAGTACAAATGGCTCACTGCAACTCACTCCGGTGAGACAGTTGTGAGACACTGGCAGTCCTTCAAGTCTTGAGGGCCAACGGTAGTCCTCTGTAGAGCAATTCAGGCTATCGGGGCACAGGCAGCAAACAGCAAGGCAGGTCACCAACAGTCAGCCAGATGACAGGGTCCGGCAGTTCCCAGTTCAAGAGATGTAAATTCTAATGGTGTGGTGAAGCAGGTCTTGAAAGAGCCTCAAATTATAGCTACACAGTCCACGGGTTAGGTGTCCC
The DNA here is from genome assembly GCF_000313985.2 of Echinops telfairi. Taxonomy (NCBI): domain Eukaryota; kingdom Metazoa; phylum Chordata; class Mammalia; order Afrosoricida; family Tenrecidae; genus Echinops; species Echinops telfairi. Next base: position 49,801,711 of record NW_022103900.1, read on the forward strand.
ACAGGTAGTGTCGCTTGCAAATTGAGGCACAGAACAAGCAAGGCAGCCACACACTGGTCTGATCATCAAAGAGCAAGAGACAAGAAAGGTGAGGCTCCCCGCCCTTCAATTAATCCCACATGTGTTCATTGGCCATGTTGTCACAATAAACATTAACTATCTCAAAGGAAGTCGGCCATGTTTCAGTGCTTGATATGCATTTCTTGAGTTATTTAATTAATTTGGAAAAATCAAAAGTATGTAGCTTGATGCATTCTAATTTTTGGTGACAATTGATGTGTTACAAAGTAGAAATAAAATGATTATTAAGAAACTCCTACTTCTAAACATTTTCTCAGTCTTTTGTAAAAATTCAGATTAACTCTTAAACACAAGATAATTTTATTTTTTAAATAAAGCATTTGTAAATAGCTTTCTTATCCCCAAATCTTGCATTTATTATAGTCTTTTAAAATAATCATGCTATTTTAAAATGACATTTAAAACTATGAATCACTGCTATTTCTAGCAAGTACATTTAGAAAAAACACATTTGCTTATTTATGTAGAATTTTCCTATTTTCCAATTTTTTTTTACCCACAACATATATCAATTTTTATAATCAGGTGAAAAATATTAAAAACAGATTTTATTAAAGATTTATTTTATTATGAGCCTGTAATTGAAATGTAACTTCTGGTGTATTGTGTATGGGTATCAATGCTTGTGTTTCTGAAGATGTACACACCAAGTGAATTTTGTATTTATTTGGAACATGAGTTATGCTTAGGAGGAATGATGGGGAGGGGTTTAAATTACACTATACATATTTTCTTAATGGTCATAAATTTATTTTCTAAAAATCTACAGAGCAGGTTAAAAGCAAATAAAAGTAATGTCCTCTTCACTTCAAGAATATTTCTCCAAGACTGCTCTTCTCCTGCCATCAAAAGTGTCTCTCTGCGCAGAATCACTGCCCCCAGTGATTACTTTACCAGTGTTTGAAGCATGAAAAAAAGCACAACTTGTTACTGACTACACCTTCCCCTCCAGCTACCATCCTGGTTCTCTATTTTCAAAACTCGTCCAAAAACCATATTACTTTTGAGAACTATCTGTAATACTACTCTCTTTTTAAAAACAAATTTATTTTATTGCACATTGGGTGGGGATTTACTTTTCAGAGCATCGACTTTGCAGTCAACACCTTAAGCTGCTAGTCAGAACCAACAGCACACCCTGTGCCGGCTACCTGCTTCCTCCCTGGAACCCACTGGAATGAGGTCTTACTGTCCATTTGCCCTCGTAACTGTTCTTGTCAAAGCCAGTCATAACTTCCAAGTTCTTAATCTTATAGACCAGCTGCCAACCCATATTTATTTATTTACTTTTAAAAAAATACTTTTACTGGGGGCTCTTGCATCTCTTAGCACAATCCATACATTCTTTCAGTGTGTCAAGCACATTTACACATATGCTGTCATCATAATTTTCAAAGCATTCTCTTCCCACATGAGCCCCTGGCATGCACTCCCCATTTCTTTTTCCTCCCTCCCCTGCCCGCCCACCCTCATGGACCCTTGACAAGTTATAGATTGTTATTTCCATATCTTACATTGTCCTCTGTCTCCCCTCACCCACTCCTTGTAATCGGTTCCCCTTCCCTAATCCTCCTGGTATCTCTACTTTCCTTGTTGGCCCTGCAGGGTTTATCTACCCTGGATTCCCTGTGCTGTGGGCTCTTATCTGTAGCAGTGTGTATGTCCTAATCTAACCTGATATGTAAGGTAGAATTGTGGTCATGATAGTGGAGTGAAGGAAACACCAAAAAACTAGAGGAAAGTTGTGTTTCATTGGTGCTATACTGCACCCTGACTGACTCATCATTTCACGGTGACCCCTCTGTGAGGGGATGTCCAATTATCTACAGATGGGCATTGGATCTCCACTCCATGTTCCCCTCCCCACACCCATTCACCTTGGGCATGGTTTTATTCTGAGTCTTAGATGCCTGATCCCATCAGCATACCTGATCCCATCAGCATACATGATCACACAGGCTGGTGTGCTTCTTCCTTGTGGGCTTTTTTGCTTCTGAGCTAGATGGCTGTCTGTTTATCATCGAGCCTTTAAGACCTCGGATGCTATATCTTTTGATAGCCAGCACAATCAGCTTTCTTCACATTTGTTAATGCACACATTAGAACAAAGTGTTCTTGTGTTACAGGAATACTCGAGTCAAGGCCCATGTCCAACCCTAATTCTTAACATATAGATATGAGTACATAGTTCTATTCCCCTCGCACTATATGTGTATTTACATATGTACATGTCTGTATTGAGGCCTCTATAAATGTCCTTTGCCTGCTGGTTCTTTCCTCTATTTCTTTTTTACTTCCTTCTTGTCCCCCCATCATGCGCTGCCTTCATTTGGGCTTAATAATTCTTTGCTGCTACGTTCCCCTTGATTGAGTCCTACTAGGCATTCTACGATCTTCCTTCCATTGATTTTAGTTCACTTGTTTTCCCTTGTCCCTGGATCCAACCCCTATTTAGAGCTTGTCTTTTTTCATCAACCTGCACTACAGTTGGCAATGTCTTCCTCTTCTTGAAACGTCTCCTTTTCTTGGTGTCCAAGACCCTTCTCTCCCGGGTTGCCTCCTCCACCACTGTCTTGTTCTTCTTAAAACTTCTTGGCTTGTATTTCTCCAAGAATTAACCCTATCTCAGTCCTTAGTCCTTGGAATCTTCTCTGATATTTTCATCCAATCTACTTGCAAATTTTGATAACATTTCCTTAGGAACATACTTCATTCTCCAATGATAGCACTTTGGTTATAAATCAAACTATAAAAATGACCATAAAAGCTCCAGAGCACCTAAGAATTCTAAGTTGTTGTTGATAGATGCCATTCAGTTGGTTCCAACCCATAGTGACCCTCTGCCCAAAAGAATACATCATTTTCTGTTCCTGAGCTATCCTCACAGCACGCTTGAACCCACTGATGCAGCCACTGTGTCACTCCATCTCCTTGAGGGCCTTCCTCGTTTTCAATGTCCCTCCACCTTACCAAGCACGATGGCCTACTCCAGGGCCAGGTCTAGCCTAACAACATGCCCAAAATACACCAGACAAAGTCTTACCCTCCTGGCCTCTAAGGAGCGCTCTGGATATAGTTCTCAGTTTTGTCCTTTTAGCAGACCATGGTAGTTTCAATATTCTTCTTCAGCATTACAATCCAAAATACATGGATTCTTCTTAGGTCTTCTTTATTTAATATCCAATTTCCACATGCCTATGAGGCAAGTGACAATTTCATGATCTGGGTCAGCCCCACCTCCGTCCTCAATCCTGCATCGCTTTGAAACATTGTCATCTCTGCCTAGACAGATGTAATAGCCTCCTAAATGGTGTCCTTGCCTGTGTTCATCCTTGTATATTTTATTTTATACACACAGCAGTTCACTAAGTAAAATCCTCTCAATCTTGTGCTTAAAACCTTCAATGACTGTCCATCCCACTCAAAGTGAAAATCAAATGACCCCACAATCTCTCCTTCACTTATTTTGCCTATTCTCTCCTTTTCCTGCTTCTGGGGTTTTCTACTCAATTTCCATTGTTTATTGCGGTTTCTGAATGAAGCAGAATTTTAATATCTCAGGATTTTTCCATATCTTGGATATAAGCACCCTTCACTTCACTTCTTCAGGTCTTTGCCTAAATGTCACTTTCTTAGTAAGATTATCTTTGATCAACCTCGTAAAAATTGGACCATTCATTCTACTCCACTTCTGCATTCCTTTCCTGATTCATATTTCTCCATAGCACCTATAATCTCACCTTCCATATTCTATTTTCTGTCAAACTAATATCAGCTCCAGGAGAAAGATGGGACACTCTATTCCATAAGGAGTACATCTGAGAAACGCACAGAACCAGATCTACACCTTCTTATCAGGTCACTCTGACTCAGCGCGGACTTGATGGCAGTACATTTTTTGGATTCAAGAGGTAAAGGATTGATGGTTTATTATTGTATTACCATCAATGCATCTATATCAGTGGCTATCACACAGGAAACACTCACTAACTGTATGTTAAATGAACAAATCGATGGATGAATGGCTACGCATGCAGACAATGTGAGAAGTCAGAAGCAAATATGGAAAGCTGCAGTACAGAGTCCATCACCTAAAACTCAGGAACGAAAAATAAGAAGAGTAATTCAAAAGGAAGCTGGGTCAAAACCCATTAAACATTAATGGACCATGTAGGACGTACTTTAAAGAGGCAGCAGAAAGGAGGCTTATGTATTGCTTCATGGGTTTTAAGAATGGCTATATATTCTGATTGTAAAATCAGCTTGTATTCCATTTGTCACTGATGAGAATCATAATAAAGTTTAAAAACTTACATTGTAGTGAAATGAGTTCCTTTAATGTGGACTTTTAACTTGGTGCTTTGAAAAAACAGCTTGTGAAATTTTATCCTAAGCCCTGAAAAATCCTTTGCCCTCGTTTCCTACCCCAGAGGGTTTGGTGCAGGTTGATTGCCAGTTAGTTGTTAGTTAAGCTGTAAAGAGCTGAGGTTTTGATCCTTTTTTGTTCAGTCCTCAGTGGCCTTTTGCTTGTCATTGGTATGCACGTTGCAGGGATTGGTCAATAGACTATGCAAATGAGAAGAGTTGCAACCTATTATGGAAATGAAATTCTGTGGCCTAGAAAGAGGGAATCGGTCAAAGAGGAGACTGGTCAGTTGGTGGCCCGGCACAGGGAGGGGCCATGCCTTAAAATTGACAGGTGGGGTCTTTAAGCAGCCAGCTCTCTAGAGCTTTGCAAACAGAAAGAAGCCTGACGAGAAGTAGCAGGAAGCCAAAGGAGCAAAGGAGAAAGGATAGAGGGAGGGCGAGAGGACGACAGAGAGATAGAGAGAGAAGACAGGGAACCTCGCAAAAACAGTTCTAACATGGGTCCGGCCTGTAACCCAGAAGAGAGTGAGAAGGCTAGTAGGGCCACAGCAGCAGAGCCAGTAACACGCAGGCCAAGACAAGCCTTTCCTGATGGAGCCTGGAAGGTTCTCTCCTCAGGGCCTAGGGGAGCTTATTCTACCGAGAGGAGAGGAAAACAGATCTGTTCTGCAGTAAAGAAAAGAGATTTTTGTCTACATGGTTCTTGATCCTGCTTCTGCACTGTACTTAGTAAAGTTCTTAACGATAATTATGGTCCATGAATCCTGTGGGGCCACCACAATGGAGTATGCACCCCTCTAAGAAGTAGACACGGCCATGAGAGGGGTGGCTGGCGTCAGGGTTGGTTCCAAGTTGCGGGTACATATACAGCTTGCCTCCACCTGATGGGAATCCGCTGTGAGGTGAGCCTGGCTATGGGCCTGTGTGAAGTTTGACAGGTTCTGGTACCAGGACGTGTGACCTTTCCCAGGCACCGGTCACAGTCACACAGACTTGTTTGGTCCCACTGAAGCTGCTTCTAGAGCTTGCAGGTCTTCCCCACATGAACCCTGTTGTCTTCACCCCCACCGGCCTCACGACCATGCGCCTCTGCAGCAACACCACCACCCTCTCATGAAGTCTCATAATTCCTTCAGCTCCTCAGTTCCATTCTATATTGAATCTTGGGCACAGTTTTTTTCCCTCTATCTGGCCTAGAATTAGCTAACAATTTTTGAAAATTTTATTTTCGATATAAATATGTTCTATGCTCAATTGTCGGGTGATAAACACAAAACAAAAGCAACCAAGCAAACCCCAAACTATCCTGTAAGTTCTAAGTTCTCCCACTTAAATAGCAGGTGAAAGAGAGACAGAACCATGGAATTAGCATTAAAACAACAACAACAAAAACCAGAGGGCAAAAAAGCAGGCCAGCAGTTACAGAAGTAAGGAAGAAAGGGGATTTCTTAAATTTCATAATAATATCTAACTTTTAAAATAATTTGTCCAAGTTAAGTTATTCATTCTAGCTCTTTCAATAATACTGCTTTAATAAATATGGACATTTTAGCTGGAACTAGATTCATTTTTCTCTCCCCTTTCTTTTAGTTTAAAAGCCAACTTGTAGAGGGAAGAGGGGAGTAGGACTATGAGGCAATTAAAATAGCGTTATGTCTATAAATGCTAAATGTAATGAGATTCCCACTTGATTTCCCTGAGCACGTAAAATACAAAGGCACAATTTCACCCATGAACACATTTTTAGAGATCATAATCAACCTGTATCTGCCCTATCTATCCTATGAAGCAGATAAAATATTTTTATCAAACACATAATAGTGAGTCTCTGCAAGGAATATTGTTCAATAGTTTATTGCCCAATTGAGAGAACAGGTGTTAAAGATGGCATATAATATTATGTTCTATGGCTGAAAAGCAGTTTTCCAGAAATCTATATATAATAAAAGTTTTAAAATTATATCTATCATTCACTTATGTGAAATCAATTTCTGTACTGAATGAAGAAAAACTTCATGATACAATAGCAATTGTTCCAGGTTTAAAATATGTATAATTTTAAAATTTAATAAAAAATAAGCCAAGGAGTCAAGATTTCTTTTAAAAAGAATGATAATAGGGCATTGTGGGTTTGTCAATAAAAAAATAAGTTAACCCAAATCTTACATCTTCATAAAGCACCAAATAATACATCTTCATAAAGCAACTAATAGTGACACTAAAATTATTCTCTATCTTTCCTTTGAGGGTTTTTATTCTTAATAACATGAGCACAACCTTTAAATATTACAAAATATAATCAATAGCACATATATTCATCATGTCATATATTCATTCAAGTTCAAATAAAGGCCACAAAATATTAGCTTCGTTCACATTGTATACAATATCTCCTGTGATATAGAAAATATGTACTTTTGATTTAGTCCAAGAGTATGTTAAGAGACAATGAGGTGCGGTGTCAATTTCAAGGTCATGTGATGAGTTATGATTGAATTTTGCTTTAAATATACAAATTGCTATTATATGAAATCACTTTGTGGTGATCAGCTTATTCCCACTTAGATATCTGACTATTATACCTGAAATGTGTGACACTAAAAGAAATCTCAAAACTAACCAAAGTGAACTCTGTATACCATACCTATAAATATGTGCATAAGGATGGCCCGGGGTGGTCGTGGGAGGGGATGATGTCATTCGAGGTTTGTTGTAGCATTCACATCTAAATGTCTTTGGAAGGACAACCAATCTCCATAATAATGCACAGGAAAAAGAATTTTTAAAAAGATCCAAAGGAGACAAAAATAATGGCAAAGAAATAGATTAATTTGCTGTGCCTATTAAAGGGCCATCTGCTTCATTTATTTGGATGTTTCTTTGGCTGAGAAAAGGCTTTGTGTATGAGCATGACCTAAGATAAAGCACTGAAAAAAAATGGCATCTAAGAGTCCCTAGTCACTAGAGTTTGTCTCCAGAAGAGGTTCTTCAAAATACCTGCACTTTATCTGAGACCGCATGTGCAGACCACCACTTGTTATTTGTTTGTTGTCCTGTGGTGGCTTGTGTCTTGCTATGATGATGAAAGCTGTCACACTGGTATTTAAAGTGAACATGTTTCAACAGAGTTTCCAGGCTAAGAACAGACTAATAAGAGGGATAAGCTGTAAACTTCAGAAAAATTTGCCACTGAAAACCCTATGATAGCATTGAAATATTGTCAGTTACTAAAATTCTAATTAAAAAAAGCAGAATAAAGTCAGAAATAGTGCCAGAAGATGAGCCCCTTCAGGTAAGAAGACACTGAAAATACGACTTAGGAATAGCTTCGTTCTCAAAATAGACTCAACCACAATGATGTGGATGGAGTGAAGCCTTTGGGAATAAAGCCTTCAGAACCTTCATTTGCTGATGGGGCATGACTCAAAATGAGAATAAATAGCTGCAAGCATCAGTTAATAACTGGAACTAGAATGTGTAAATATGAATAGAGGAAAATTGAAAGTCATTAAAAGTTAAATGGAACACAAAAAGATAAGATATGTTAGGCATTGGTAAGCTGAAATGAATTGGTATTGGCCATTTTGAATCAGAACATCATATGGTTTACTATGCTGGGAATGATACAATCAAGGGGAATGGCATTGCATGCACCATCAAAAAAAAAAAAATTTTCAAAATATACCTTGAAATACAATGCTGTCTGTGATAGGATAATGTCTATCCTCATGCAAGGAATTCCAATCAATACATTGTTCAAATTTACGTACTAACTACTAAAGATAGTGATGAAGAAATTGAAGAATTCTACCATTGTATTATGTCTGAAATTGATCAATCATGCATTCAAAATACATTGTTAATTATTAGATTGGAATGCAAGAAATGGAAACAAAGAAGAAGGAGCAGTACTTGGAAAGTACAGTTTGGAAAAAATTTGGCAATCAAATGAGAGAATTTTGCAAGACCAATGTCTTGTTCACAGCAAATACTTTTTTCAACAACATAAACATCAGGTATACACATAGACTTTTCCAGATGGAACACACAGAAATCAAATTTATTGAGTCTGTGGAAAGAGGAGATGAAGAAATTCAGTATCAGCAGCTAAAACTAGGCAAGGGGCCAATTGTGGAAAAGAACATCAATTGCTCATTTGTAAGTTCAATTTAAAGATGAAGAAAATTAAAACAAGTTCACAAGAACCAAAACAAGACATTGAGTCCAACCCTACAAATTTGGAGAACATCTCAAGAGCAGATTTGATACATTAGCACTAATGACAACATACCTGATGAGCTATGGAAAGACATCAAGAAAATTATACGTGAAGAAAGCATACGGTTATTTTAAAATATGGGGGGGGGAAAAAGGCCAAAGTAGATGGCAGAAGAGAATCTGAAACTTTCTCTTAAACATAGAATATCTAAAGCAAATGGTGAGGTCAAAGGGGAGAAAACTAAATTCACAGGGATGATGAGAAGACAAAGTAAAACACTATAATGAAATGTTCAAAGACCTGGGGATGGGGGGG
>NW_022103900.1:49810793-49821053 GCF_000313985.2 Echinops telfairi
AAATTCAAGGCTTGAGTTACAATATTGAAAAGTTCTATGGACAAAATACTGAATTATGCAGGTAGCATCCAAAGAAGATGTAAAGAATACTTAAAGTCCATATGCAACAATTTCAATGGGTAGCATATGAGTAAAAACCAGTCATGTAATGTCAAAGAAAGAAGTCCAAGCATCACTGACCACATTAGCCAAAAGCAAGGATCCAGGAATTGATGGATTCCCAATGTTTCACCAATGTAATGAATCACTGGAAGTACTGATTGGTCTATGCTAGGAAATTTGGAAGATAGCTACTTGGCCAACTGACTGGAAGAGGCATATATTTGTCCCCCTTCTAAAGAAAAGTGTTCCAGTAGAATGCTCAAACTACGGAACAAAACACTGCTAAAGGTCAACAAACAGATCTGGTACTATTACAGGCTTTTCTTTTCTTTTTGTCATTGGTTTTGTTGTTGTTGTTTTGTTTTGTCTTTTGTTGTTTTGTTTGGCTTTGTCTCACTTTTGTGCTTTTTATTGTTTCTGCATGTCTAGATAAGATAGGATAAACAATCTTGAGGAGAAAACAACGATACTACTGTTGGGGGGTGGGAACACAGGAAATGGGCAGGTGGGGGGAAGGAAGTGGGTGTTAACAAACCCAGGAACAAGGGAATAACAAGTGATCTAATAGCAATTGTGAGGGAGCATAGGATGCCTGTTGAGGCTTAATCAAGGGCAACATAATGGAGAGGAATTATTGAAAGTCAAATGAAGGATGAACATGATAGTGGGACAAGAGGAAAGTAAACGGAAATAGAGGAAAAAACTAAGAGACAAAGGACATGTATAGAGGTTGAAATTCAGGCATATACATATGTAAATATACTTATACATAATGATAGGGAAATAGATCTATGTACATATGTTTATATGTTAAGTATTAAGGTAGCGGGTGGACATTGTGCTTCCACTCAAGTACTCCCTCAATGCAAGAACACTTTGTTCTAATAATCCAGCATTCTGTGATGCTCACCTTCCAGACATAATCACTGAATACAAAATGGGCGCATAAGCAAATGTGGTGAAGAAAGGTGATTGTTCCTGGCTATCAAAAGATATAGCATCAGGTGTCTTAAGGGCTTGAAGATAAACAAGTGGCCATCTAGCTGAGAAGCAACAAAGCCCACATGGAAGAAGCCACACCAGCCTGTGTGATCACGAGGTATTGATAGGATCAGGTATCAGGCATCAAATACCCATAACAAAAAATCATGTCATTGTGAATTAGGGGGAGGGCAGAGTGGAGACCCAAAACCCATCTATAAACAACTGGACATCCCATTACAGAAGTGTCACATGGAAGAAATGACCCATTCAGGGTGCAGTATAGCACCGATGAAACAAACAACTATACTCTAGCTCTTTAATGCTTCGTCCCTCCCTACTATCATGACCTCTTACAAATTCTACCTTACAAATCTGGCTAGACCAGAGTATGTCCACTGGTACAGATAATAGCTTCACAACACGGGGAATCCAAGACAGATAACCCACTCAGGACCAATAATAAGAATAGAGATACCAGGAGGGGAAGATGAAGGTGGGGGGAGAAATTTGGAACTGATGGCAATGATCTACATATAACCTTTTCCCAAGGGGATGGAGAACAGAAAAGCGGGAAAGGGAGAGAGCAGTTGGTGTAAGACATGAAAAAAATATATACAAATTATCAAGGGTTCATGAGGGAGGGTGGGCGAGGAGGGAATGAGGAGCTGATATCAAGGACTCAAGTAGAAAGAAAATGTTTTGAAAATGATGGTGGCAACATATGTACAAATGTGCTTGACACAATGGATGGATGTATGGATTGTGATAAGAGCTGTAAGAGCCCCCCAATAAAATGATTTATATAAACACAAAACAAATACAAAAAAAACTATAGAACAATGTCATTGATATCACAAGCAAATACAATTTTGCTGAAGATAATTCAATAATGGTTCCAGCAGTACATTGACAGGGAGCTTCCAGAGGTTCAGGCCAGATTCAGAAGAGGACATGGAACAAGTGATATCATTGCTGATGTAAAATGGATCTTGACTAAAAGCAGAGAATACCAGAAAGATGTTTACTTGTGTTTTATTTACTATGCTAAGTCATTTGACTTTGTGGATTCTAACAATGAGTAGCCTTGGGATAATGGGAAATCCAGAACACTTCATTGTGTTCATGTGGAAGGTGTACCTGGATCAAGAGGCAATTATGGGAACAGAACAAGGGAATACCGCATGGTTAGAATCACAAAGGTATGTGTTGGGATTGTATCCTCTCATCTTACTTACTCAATTTGTTTGCTGAGCAAATAATCAAGAAGATAGACTAAAGGAAGAAAAATGCCTTATGTTCCTTAGCAACCTGAGATACTCAAATGATACAATCTTGCTTGCTGAAAGTGAGGAGGACTTGAAGCACTTGCTGATGAAAACAAGGATTGTAGCCTTCAGAATGGATTACAACTCAGTGGAAAGAAAGCCAACATCCTTACAACTGGATCAGTAGATAGCATCATGATAAGCAGAACAGAGATTGAAGTTATCAAGAATTTCATCTTGCTTCGATCCACAATCAATGCTCATGGAAGCAGCACTCTACAGATCAAAGGACACATTGCATTTGGTAAATACACTGAAGAGGATTTCTTTAAAGTGTTGATAAAGAAGGATGTTACTTCTGTGGCCTAAGGTGCACCTGATCCAAGCCATGGAATTTTCAATTGCCTCATATGCATGTGATAGTTGCACACTGAATGAGAAGACTGAATAAATATTGATGCTAGTGAATTATGGTGCTGGAAAAGAATATTGAAACTACCATGGACTGCCAAAAGAACAAATACATCTATCTTGGAAGAAGTACAGCCAGAATGCTCCATAGAGGGAATGATAGAGAGACTTGGTCTCAAGTAATTTGGACTTGTTAGGAGGGATGAGTCCCTGGAGAAGAGCACCCTGCTTGCTAAAGTGGAGGGCCAGCAGAAAGAAGGCGGCGCTGGACAAGATGGATTGACAGAGTGATTGCAAAAATGGGCTTAAACATTATCAACAAGTGTGAGGACAGTGACGCACTGAGCAGGGGTTCATCCTGTTAGACACCCGCTCACTGTGGCTCAGAACAGACTGGAAAGCACCTAGTAACAACATGCTCATAGTTTTTACTTCTATAAAGTGTCATCAACATTCACTTGTAGCACTGGTCTTAACCAACCATGACTAAAACTAGATTGCAAAAGATGATTTTAAATTTGACTTTGAGCATCTGGAGTGTACAGTAGCTACAGTGCTCTCAAATCACCGAATCTAAAACAGAGTTGGAATGAATACCTTCTTTTCCTTCAGTTACTTAGCTTCAATAGCTCCATCACTGGAGCCTTATTGTCCCACTTTGTCCCTTGCATTGGGTGATGCCTCTACTTCATAAAAGAACGTTGTATATGAAGTTGGGTAGCAAAGTGCCTGAATTTAACCAAGCATGTAAGAATGATCTCTTGGGACAACAGGGAAGAGCCCACTATCTTCAGAATGCAGCGAAGACACGGGAAAAAGAGAAGAGGACATCTGGGAAAGAGTATGTACGTGGAATAATTAAATATAGGAAGGCTAGGAAAAGTTAGATGCGCATGGAAATGTGATGGTGGTGGTGGTGCTCCGTGCCCTGGAGTCAGTTCATTTCTGACTCACAGCAATCCCCTGTATAACAGAAAAAAATGCTGCCTGGTTCTATGCTATGCTCACAACCTTTGGGGGTCAATAACTAATCTTATTGAGGGCCTTTTGTTAATGTACGTCTACTTTATCAAGCATGGGTTTCTTCTCTGAAGACTGGTCTCTCCTGATGACATGTCCAAAGTACATGAGACTAAATCTTGCCATCCATATTTCTACTAAGAAACATTCTGACTACACTTCTGCTGGGAGAGATTTTTACTGCATCTTCTGGTAGTGCACAGCATATTTAATATTCTTTATTTAGATCAAAATTCAAATACATTTCATTTTCTTGGGTCTTTCTTACTCAGTGTTCTCTATTCATATGCATATGAGATGATTGAAAATACTATGGCTTGGGTCTGTCTGGTGAAACTTAGTCCTCTAAGTCACGTCTTTCCTTTCTAGCAATGCTAATGGCTTTTGATGAGGAGCCCTGTTGGCGTAGTGGCTACATGTTGGATGGCTAACCAGAAGGTTGAGGTTGGAAACCACCCAAGGGAGAAAGAGGAGGATTTCTACTTCCATAAAGCCATACAGTCTTGGAAATTCACAAGGGAAGATCTGTCTTGTTCTAGAGTATCACCGAGTGAGAATCAACTTCATGGCCGTGAGTATGAGGGTGTAATAGGTCTTTTGCAGCAGATTTTTTCAACATTTTCTTGAATTCCTGACTGCTGCATCCATAAGTGTTGACTGTGAATTCAAGTATGTAACATGAAATCCTTGAACACTTTAATCTTTTCTCCATCTATTGTGATGTTATTTATTATGGGACTTTTTATCCTTTATTAACATAATTAGGGGACTTGTTATTCTTTATTAACATACATAAATGTTAATAATATACATACAAGTGTAATCCATACTGAAGGCTGTGTTTTTCTCAAATTTTCCTTATGAAGTACTTTTAGTAAGAAAAGTTTTGTCATCTGCATATTGCAGATGGTTAATGGGTCTTTCCCTAATCATAATGTTGCACTCTTATTCATAGAGCTCAGGTTCTCAGATTATTTGCTCAGAATATAGACTGCATTAATGCAATAAAGTGATTCAATTCTAGTACAAAAGTTTTCCAACCCGAAACTATACCACATAGTATCTTCTTGATCTTTTGGAATAACATGCTCATGATTTATGAGTGTGTTTCTGTATGAGCAAAATTAAAACTTGTAAAGTTCCCATTCTCCACAATATCATCCTTACTTTGTCATGATCAACACAGTCAAATCAAACACTGCCAATGAAACACAGGTACATTTCTTTTTTCCAGAACACACAGATATTGAGCCAGAATGTCAAGATGATTCCATTGAAAACACCATGACTGAGGAAAAATACAACCAAATGTTTTATTATTGGTTCATTTAATAACCTGATGTGCTCAGGGATTTATGGTACATGGATTCTTTTCCTAGGCACAAAGAGTGCAGACAATAAGACTCAATGTTCTGCCAAGAAAGAGGTAAACTCACTCTTCTAACTGGGTTATTTGTGGAGATATAGAGTATAAATGTACAAACTTAACCTAGGAATGAAAATAACTGAAGAGCAAGTTATAATGTGAAAAATTCAGTGAGACCTGTGAGTGCCATAACTCACTGTCAATGGACCTGCCTTGTTCCCACCGCTCCCCCCACCCCACCCCCCGGTCTTGCAAAATCTGTCCTTGACAAGGTAAAGCCTTACTAGTTTTCTATGACCCATGAATTGGGAAATAATTTTCTTCTCTTGATGGGTTTCCTTATTGGGAAATACTTTTCTTCTCTTGATGGGTTTCCTTATTAGGAAATACTTTTCTTCTCTTGATGGGTTTCCTATTTATAGGTTCTGGCTTCCTCAGGTTAGTCTGTGCACAGATAAGCCAATGTACATTAAGATCATGAATTGATCAAGAGCACAAGAAAATGGGGATGAGGAAATTACTGTTCGAAGTTGGAGATAGTGTAATGTTATTGGATGTCAACACATATAGGTCATTAATACGAAATTCCAGTCTCACTTGGAAAGTTATTTATAGATAAAATAACAAGGAAGACAAAGGTGAATTCTCCATACCATATATAATCGAGTATAAGCTGACCCAAATATCAGCCAAGGCACCTAATTTTTTTTAAATCATTTTATTGGGGGCTCATACAATTCTTATCACAATCCATACATATATCCATTGTGTCAAACACATTTGAACATTTGTTGCCATCATCATTCTCAAAACGTTTTCTTTCTACTTGAGCCCTTGATATCAGCTCCTCACTTTTCCCCATCTCTCCTTGCCCCCCCCCCCCACATGGACCCTTGATAATTTATCAATTATTATTTTGTCATATCTTACACTCTCCAATGTCTCCCTTCACCCACTTTTCTGTTGTCCATCCCCCAGGGAGGAGGTTATAATCGGTCCCCCTTTCTACCCCACTTTCCCTCCACCCTCCAGGTATCGCCACTCTCACCACTGGTCCTGAAGGGATCATCTGTCCTGGATTCCCTGTGTTTCCAGTTCCTATCTCTACCAATGTACATCCTCTGGTCTAGCAAGATTTGTAAGGTAGAATTGGGATCATGATAGTGCGGGGAGGAAGCATTTAAGAACTAGGGGAAAGTTTTATGTCTCATCATTGATACCCTGCACCCTGACTGGCTCATCTCCTCCCCACAACCCTTCAGTAAGGGGGTGTCCAGTTGCCTACCGAGATGGGCTTTGAGTCTCCACTCTGCACTCACCCTCATTTACAATTATATGATTTTGTGTTCTTTGGTGCTTGATACCTGATCCCTTCGACAGCTGTGGCCACACAGGCCATTTGGGCTTTGTTGCTTCTGAGCTAGATGGCTGCTTGTTTACCTGCAAGCCTTTAAGACCCCAGACACTATATCTTTTGATAGCTGAGCACCATCAGCTTTCTTCACCACATTTGCTTATGTACACATTTGTCTTCAGCCATCATGTCGGGAAGGTGTGTACCATGGAATACCAACTTAATAGAACAAAGTGTTCTCGCATTGAGTAAGTACTTGAGTGGAGGTCCAATGTCCATCTGCTGCCTTAATACTAAACCTATAAATATATGCACGTAGGTTTATTTCCCCACCATCCTATATAAATATATTTACATATGTACATGCCTGTATTTAGACCTCTATAAATACCCTTTGCCTCCTAGTTTGTTATTCTATTTCCTTTTACTTTCCTCTTGTCCCATGATCATGCTCAGCCTTCGTTTGGGTTTCAGTAATTTCTCTCCATTACAGTGCCCCTGCTGAATTCCTACCAGGTCTCTCACACCCTCCTTGCCACTAATTTTGGATTATTTTTTTGCTCCCCTTTTCCTGGTCAAAACCACCTCCTTTCCCCAACCTCTCCCTCTCCCATGTCCCCCCAGAACCATCAGTCCTATTGTTTTCTCCTCCATACTGTTCATCCAGCCTATCTTATCTAGATAGATCTACAGAGATAATAATATGCACCAAAAAACAAGGCACAGCAAGACAAAGGGACAAAAGAGAATTCAAAGATGACAACAGAAAAGAAAACCAATGACCCAGAGAAGAATAAATTAAAATAAAAATAATTTTTAAATTTTTAAAAAGAAAGAAAAACCTGTAAATAGATTAAGGTCTGATTTTTCACCTCTAGGTGTGTCCTCCAGTCAAGGTCGATTGAGGAGGCACCTAATTTTACCCCAAAAACTGCATTAAAAAGTGCTTAAAAAGTCTGCTTATACACGAGTATATATGGTAATATGTACAGAAAATTCACTTATTAAATTACAACTGTTTTTATATTATATTCATTTATTTCATTAGTACCAGACAGTTAGGGTTAGCAAGATCTAAAATACATAGAATAAATAGCTTTTTATGTGATGTATAATTACACCATTCACATCACTCTAAAACACCACTTTTAGGGGAAGTTGCTGAAAAGATGGCACTGTACTGAAATTTTCAGCCTGCACAAATGTTTCAGAATTTAATTATAAGTTTCCATTTTTACAACTGTCATATATCCTCTATTATCCAATTGCAATTTCTGAAATACACTGAAAACAAATGCTGCTTTAAAACATTTTTTTGGTTCAGCACTACTCCAGCTTAAAATAATTTTAATTAATTTAGAGCTTATGTCCACTTAACAAATTATATCACTAAAAGTGAACACAAATAATAAGAGTTGTCATTTATATGGGAAGCATAATCAGGGGTCATAAAAACATAAAGAGTATTTTTTTAATTCGCTGTGTTCAATCATATCAAACCAGGAGTCCTGGAGGTGCAGTGGAGAAGGGCTCACCTCTGAATGGAAAGGTCAGTTATTAGAATCCACCAGCAACTCTGTGATAGAAAAGACCCAGTGATTTTGCTCCCATGAAGACCATACTCTAAGAGTAGTTCTATTCTCCATCACATGGGGCAGCAGGAGTCGCAAATGACTTGATGGAGATGGGAAACCAATGACCTACTTCTAGCTCTATGTGTTCATCTGGGTATCCCAAGAAAACAAATTCATAGACACTCATATGTATATAAGAAAGAGATTTATACACAAGAGCAATTGAATATTGAGACAATGTCCCAGCCCAGTCCAGATCAAGTCCATAAGTCTAATATTAGCCCATATTTCTGATACCAATCTATAAAGTCCTCTTCAGACTCACAAAATACATGCAATGATGCTGAATGCAGAAGGAACACAGGCCAGTGGGTTGGAAGTTTGTGGATCCAGTGGTTTTGTAAGCATCTCAGTGCTGGCAAAGGTCTCTATGTAGCTTCTCTGACTCCAGAGGCCTGGTTGCATCAGGGTAGGTCCATGTGGCTTCTCCAGCTCCCAGGGCCATGTGTCTTGTCAGTAGACTGTCTCTCCAGGAGTGAGCAGAGAGAAAGATAGTGTCTCCTGTTTCCAAGACTGGATATCGGATTCCCCAGAATTCTCAGGAGAAGGCCATGCGCAGACAGAGGCCTCATTAAGACTATGATCTGATTGACAGACTAGAGTCCACCTCTTCACTCTTAATCTTCTCAAGTACCACATTGACACCAGATTATATAACTACCACACGCTAGAAGCAGGGTTTCTCAACACTGACTTTTTAGACATGCTATAGTAATTCCTGTCCCCTAGTGGCAGCTTTTAAAAATGTCCTCCGATGCTGCTAAGGGCCACAGGGGTACAAAGTAACTGCTCCACAGAGAGAAAAGCACTATTTGCCAAATCAGTTAAAGGTGAGGGCCTCAAATTTTCCACTGTTAAATAAATTCATGGAGAGTTAATAAATTATATAAGTCCCTTTCAGGATCTCAGCATTGGAAAGATTGTATGGTATTTTAAAACCACTTCCTTATTCTTCTGCTAAAAATGTTTTTATGAAGTAATATATAAAACACACACACACACACACACACACACACACACACACACACACAGATACCACTACTGCTTTCCAGTAGATTAAACTCTCAATCAGAATCTCTACTATTCACTGCCATTGAGTCAATGCTGACTCATAGCGACCTCTGGGTTTCCTAGATTGTAATTGTTATGGGAGAAGAAAACCCACTCTTTCTCCTTAGGGACTGCCGGTGGGTTTGAACTGCTAACCATGCCGATCCTAGCCCAATGAATAACCACTACAACATGAGGGCTCCTGTTTTCATAAGTTGCGGTGTCTTAAAATAGTAATTCTGATTTGTTATAATTTGTTTTTGCCTTTCAGAATGAAATTTAGCATGCATTATATAAGCATTATGCCTGCTCCTCACTTATCATTTGGTTATGTTTCTAAGACTTGGTTGCTATGCAAAAATAGATGTTAAACAAAAATGAACAATAGCTACATCAATGGAACTGCCAGGATTTGATGAATGAGCAATTCATGGATGAGTGGAAACGCAACTAATTAAAATAGAAAACACAGGGAGAAAAATCAGTTTCTGGAGGTCAAAATTGATTTCAATTTTTAAAACAATACATTTTATCTACCAACATATTTTCTACAGGGTGCTCTTAAAAAGGCAAGCCTAGCTATTCCCTGGAAAGAAAGGCCCTGGAATCCCCTCCAGAGTTGAACTCCTGAGAGGAGTTGCGGTTGTTGGGGGAGCTCTGATGTGGAAGACAAAGGCAGGAACAGAACCATGTAAGGTTTGGGTGCAGAAAAGCAGTCAAGCTCCGGAACTGAACCGCAAGTGTGCCATGATGGAAAATGAGCGCCAGAGATCATATCATGGCACAGGAGCAAAGGAAGGGGTGTCAAAAAGAAATGACTTGATATTATCCAAAGCACAGGCTATTGCTCTCAAATCGGTGGCAAAATTAAGGTAGAAGATAAGCAGTTTGATCAAGACCATTCCAATTTCTGCCCGTTCCCCCCCACCCGCCCCCCCCCCACACACACATATACTATCATGATCTGAATTCTATCTTGCAAGTCTAGCTAGACCAGAGGATGTATATTGCCATGCAACAATGATGAAAAATACAATTTCCTTTAGTTCCTAAAGACCAGAGGATGTACACTGG
>NW_022103900.1:49821153-49826005 GCF_000313985.2 Echinops telfairi
GAACAAATTTGAAATACCTCATATCATTTCAAGACTGAAATCTTTACTAATTCAGATTGCTACATCCCTCTTGTGAAAGGCTGGCAAATTCAAACCTTGGCCATTCCATTAGCAGCCAAGTGCCTCAAACATTGCACCACATCTCACTGCCCTTGAGTCTATTCCAACCCAAAACGATCCCAACAGGACAGAGTGGTGCTGCCCCTGTGGGTCTCTGAGCGTGTAGCTCTTGAAGGGGTTGGAAAGCCTCATCTTTCTCCTGTAGATCTACAGGTGGGTTCAAACTACGGATCTTGCAGTTAACAGCTTAGCTCATATCTCACTAAGATACCAGAGCTCCTTCAATTCACTCTCAAACATTTTAAATTCTCATTCCTCATAATGTAGCATGCATGACTATTTATTATCCCACTGTGTGAATCCTGAATAGCAAGGTTGGACTAAAAAGGGCAGGTTTCTGCCAACTTTTATACTTGTGGGATTCCGAGTGTTGAAGCATCTGAGTTTTGATACTCCTATGTCCGTTTTTAAAGCAGAGAAAGTAGACATGCTGACTCCACTGCCTGATACCTGAAAGGAGTGTCCGAATTTCTGTTTTCTTTAAAAATGGTTATTAAAAAGTACAAATATTAACTCATTGTGAAACAATTCCAAGATGGCGTTTGAGCTAAATAAAGATGAATACCTTGACCTTTATAACATAAGTGCCACTAGGACAGTCAGAAGACGCAGTTCTATTTGAAGAGACTGAATTTTGGTTCTGGACGAAGATATATAATCCTATTACATTTACAGAGTTTGCAGTAGACGTTGAAATTCTTATTAGCATTCTTAAAAGTGAGATAATTCTGGGACTCCGAGGCATGTAGTCAGAAGAAGAAAATTCTTGCTCCAATTTTCCAAATGATAACAATCATTCATTGAAAACACAACAAAGCAAAGCTATTACCCAGCTCCAAGTTCACTCTCAAACACCCATTTTCTTAAGGAAATCTTTTGTAGATGTGGATGGGTAGAGATACAAGGAAGAGTTACTTGACGTTTATATCAGAGCTTATTAAAGGAGCTCTCGTGGTTTAGTGGTTCTGTGTTGGGCTGTGATCCACATGGTTGGCAGTTTGAGATCATTAGCAGCTCTTCAGGACAAAGACTGAGCTTTCTACGCCTGTAAACAGTTCAGTCTCAGAAACCCACAGGAGTCACTATGAGCCAGAAATGACTCTATGGCAGTGAGTTTGGGGGGCTTATTATGTTAATATGTAACAGTGCCACAGCTATCCCTGCATCCATAGTTAACACTACGTTATTGAAGCATAATGCCTTCGGTAGCTCAATTCTTTAATATTTATTTTAACTTTATCATCAGTTTTATTAAAGTGCACAGTTTATCTTCTGCAACCATGGAATCCCAAAGTGAACCCACCCTCAAACCTATAAAGGAAATAGGCAATAAATCCCAGAATGATGATCCACATACATTAAAGCGTAATCTTTACTCTGAATCCAAGACTACACTCTCTGCACCACTGTCCAGGGCTTTAGAGAATCCATTCTTCTGCTAGAAGCTGGTGATATTTTAATTTAGAGAGTGCTTTACACTGTCAATTTATGCTCTACATTCAGACTTGATCTCTCTTCATCCCGCACTCAAAAAAAAAAAAAGTAGCATTTAGAAGAGATGCTTTTAAAGTTTCTTTACAATATAATCAATACTTTGATATCAATTGCTAATTCATAAGATGTATTATTAAAGAAAACTTCCTACAATTGTACATTGTGGTGTTGAAGTTAGAATTCAATGAGCATTTCCCCAAAGAGCGATCTTTTATACAAGGAATACTGGGACACGGTTATTTTTCCCTGTGATGTGAATACAGGCAAACCTTCTAATGAGCTTACTTAAGTTAGGGAACATAGTTTGTTTAAATAATTGTTTAGTGGTTGGCTGAATTAGAAATTCCAATAAGTAGATTTGAGATCAGAAATAATGTTATGCCTTCCCATCTTAAAACCATATATCAAATGTCTACTCCTATTTACGAAATGGTTACATCTATGGAAAGAGTGACTAGGGTACGCCACCCTTATTTCCCATTCTCCGATGGAAATGGCCACAGACAGCCCCTGGTCCTTTATATGCAAACCTGGAAGAAGAAGACGCTACTCCATTCCTTCCCAGAGAAGTGTCGCTCCTTCTCTTACTCACACATACAGTAAATCAAAACAAACGTATAAAATATTGTGGCCATTTTTGTCTCTGGCAGTTGCTTTAATAGAGTTATAAGATCTTTTTTTCCCTCTATGAGTCTATTGAGATGAGTTTATTTGTAATCTATAGGTATAAATACTATTGAAAATAAGCATGCACGAGTATAGAGTTAAGTGACCAGGGCTTCCTCACTGCGGAGAAAAACAAGAGCTACTCTCTTCCAACAACACAAGGCAGTGTGGCATTAGAAAGAACCTGACAGGTGGATAGGTAATTTTGATATTATATCATATATATATATATATATATATATATAGATAGAGATAGATATAGATATAGATAGATATAGATATTATATCATATATATAATTATATATAATCATATATGTATATAATCATATACATATAATTTTGATATTTCATATATATATGAATATATATATGCTGCAGAAGTTTGCTGTAGAAGTCCCTGAGTGGCACAGTCAAATCTTTTAGAAGAAAGGCCTGCTGATCTATTTACAAATATATCAGGCACTGAACACCCAAGGGAGTGCACTTCTACTCTGACATACATGCAATCACTATAAGTCAGATCAACTTTATAACAAGGGGTTTGGCTTATGTATGTGTGTGTGTGTATGTTTTTCTGTATTGGTGTCTAGTTTTTAAATAAAAGCTGACTGATGAGTTAATAGTCTTCTCACATCTTTATCTCTAATTGCTCTAAGGAGATAATATAATTGGGGAAGGTCCATTTTAAGTGGAAATTTAGAGTACCCAAATCTTCAACATGCATTTTTTTCCTTTACCCAAATCCAGATCAAGTAAAATGTTATTGACTAGAGTTCATTTAATGTGGATATATATTCTATTCAAAAAACTTAATCTGGAAAAAATGATAAAAATCTATTTAAAATATTCAAAAAATTTGAATTATATGAAAACTGGAAAGAAATTAAATTTTGAAATTGCCTGTGAAGTAAAGGATACCTGTCCAAAAATGTCAGACAAGTCCAAATATAGATTTTACATATATTTTCATTTAAGAATACTAAAGATTAGTGCGCTAATACTAAAGCTTAAACCACCCTTTTCCTTGTATTTTTCCCATCAATATATAGTCACCCCCACCCTTTTAAAATATAGAAGTAACCCAGAACTCATTTTGACAATTGATTATTTTGGCCAACGTTTATCTGAGAGAACACCTTTATTAAAAAAAAAAATTTGGTTGCAAACAATGAAAACACATGGACTCCAACAGAACAATTGTGTAAGACGACAACGACTTTCATTGTGACAAAAAACAATCCAGGAAGAACAAAAAGATGTGACAGGGATTGCAGGTCTGCCTCCTTCGGCCCACATAAACAAGGTTGACTGAAAATGAACTAAGTTTTTTTTTGTTCTTTGATATCTGATACCTGATCCCTTCAGCACCTCGTGATCACACAGGCTGGTGTGTTTCTTCCATGTGGGTTTTGTTGCTTCTGAGCTAGATGGCCGCTTATTTACCTTCAAGCCTTTAAGACCCAAAATGTTATATCTTTTGATAGCCGGGCACCATAAGCTTTCTTCACTATGTTTGCTTATGCACCCGCTTTGTCTTCAGCAATTGTGTCAGTAAGATGAGCATCATGGAATGCCAGTTTAATAGAGCAATGTGTTCTTGCATTAAGGGAGTACTTGAATAGAGGCCCAATGTTCATCTGTGACCCTAATATTAGACCTATAAATATATGCACGAAAATCTATTAACCCATCATCATATATAAATATATTTACATATGCAAATGCCTGTAATTAGACCTCTATCAATGCCATTTGCCTCCTAGCTCTTTCCTCTATTTCCTTTTATTTTCGTGTCCCACTATCATGCTCAGTCTTCATTTGGGTTCCAGTAATTCCTCTTGGTTACATTATCCTTGATCAAGTCCTACTAGGCCACTTAAACCCTACTCACCACTGATTTTGGATCACTTGTTGTTCCCTTGTTCCTAGGTTGCCCCCCACCCATTCCCTTTCTCCAACTTCCCCTTCTCCCATATCCCCCCGAACAGTTGGTCCTACTGTTTTCATCTCCAAATTATTTATCCTGCCTAACTTATCTAGATAGACGTGTAGATACATTAATAAGTGCAAAACCAGGCAAACCCCCCGCCCCACCACACTCCAAAAAAAGCATATCATTGAGAATGAGGGACAGTGAAGAGTGGAAACCCAAAGCCCATCTATAGACAACTGGACATCCCTTTATAAAAGAGACCCAGGGAGGAGAAGAGCCAGTCAGGATGCAGTATAGCAATGAAGAAACATACACCTTTCCTCTAGTTTTTTAATGTTTCCTCCCCCACCCCACCTCCACCCCCCTCTATCAAGATCCCAATTCTACTTTACAAATCTGGCTAGACCAGACGATGTACACTGGAAACACAGGGATTCCAGGGCACATGTACCCTCAGGACCAGTAGTGAGAGTGGCGATACCAGGAGGGTGGAGGGAAGGTGAAGTAGAAAGGGGGAACTGATTATAAGGATCTACATATAACCCTCTCACTGGGGGATGGACAACAGAAAAGTGGGTGAAGGGAGACATTGGACAGTGTAAGATATGACAAAATAATAATTGATAAATTATCAAGGG
>NW_022103900.1:49826105-49841505 GCF_000313985.2 Echinops telfairi
TAATGTCGGGGGTTTAAGTGGAGAGAAAATGTTTTGAGAAACGATGTACAAATGCACTTTACACAATTGATGTGTGTATGGATTGGGATAACAGTCGTATGAGCCCCTAATAAAATGTTAAAGAAAAACCAAGAAAAAACAAACAAACAAACAAACAAAAAGCAGATCCAGGAATGGGTGTGGGGCACACACTAAATTCTAGCTCCAATTTAAGAAATACCATTTTTATCCTGAGGAGTTTTATAATCATGGAGGCTTTGAGCTTCATAAAACAGAAAGAGAGGAAAACAAACAAAAAAAACCAAAGAAACAAAACCAGAACTCTAAGGTCTTCCTGACATGGAGTGTTTTATAAAAGGCTTCAGCATAAAAGCAACAATCACAAGGCTGACTCTCACAGTAATAATGAACTAGAAATAAACTTGCCCCGCAAAAGGCCATTTCTTTATCTAAAGCTTAGTATAAAATGGCATGGGATTTCAAAAAGTTCAAAAACATATGGAACTTGTGTCTGAAAATGTGTCTTTCATGATGTAATGATCTTAATCCATGCTTCTTTGATTAAAAAATAATCCTCAAAGAGAAGTTTAACTGGAAGATGATTCCAGAATGCTCCACAGAACTGGAAGAGCCAACCTTTTTCTGAGAAGCCAGATCTTTTCTGAGAAAGGTTAGAATCAACACAAGCCTTGGCAACTTGCCAACACTTAAGGTTCCATAGAGAATTAGACTCTCAAATTCAGAAACAATGACAAGAAAAATATACAGAGACACAGAAGACACCATCTATGTGGAAAAACAAAAACAAAACCCAAAACAAAAACTAGACAGCGGAAATATATGCACATAGTACATGACAGGTACATGCTTCCTTCCCTACTCCTTTTTCCTTTTAAAAAAATTTTTTTCCTACTCCTTTTACATAATGTCCTTCCCAGACAAAACTGTTCTTGGGAACGCACCTTCCTACCTTTTGCAACACATCCACGTATATTTATGCAGGCATGCTAACATTCTCAAACATTACTTTTCCATAAAGACTGAGCCCCCATCCTTTCTTTATTACGTGAAGCACAACTCGCTTGGCAGGGGGACTCCAGGCTCCCTTAATGTTTCGGACAGTTGGTGATGGTGGTAGGAGTTCTGGTTGGTGGGTCAGTGGGCAGTAAATAAGGCAGTAAGACCCAAAATGTCCATATCCAGGAAAAGGAAATAAAGTCCAGCTATAAGCCTACCTGCCTTACACTTCCTCGCTTGCTTTTCATTAGTTCATTCTGTTTCTTTCGTCCTGGATCTCTTCATTTTAAATTAGAGAGTAGGACAAAAATGATTTATTTTGTTGTAATCCATTTACACATATAAACAAAACAAAATTGTGAAGGTTCAAATAAGGGTACTTCATTTTTTTGACATTCTAATGGTTTAGAAATCCTAAAAGACCACTTCAAATGTACATGACACAGAAGATGCATAAAATATACATCACTTAATAGATTTCTGAATTGGCTTAAAACAGAATGCTTAGGATTCTATAAATACCACTTTTTCTCCAAAAACCATTTTATTGGGGAGTAATACAGATATCATAATTCCATAGTTCAATCACATCAAGCAGTATTATACAATTGCTACCACTATCAGTTTCAAAATACCCTCTTCCTTCTTGAACTCCTTAACTTCAGCTCCCTTTTACCATCCCCACCCCCACTACTGTACCCCCAGAAACCCATATTCTACCTGCTGCCCCTATAGGTTCATCAATCCTGGGGTTCGTATATTGAAAAACAAAAATATATGACAAAAATTCAAGAGGGTCACCCCCAACAACGAAATACATCTGAGATAAACCCCGATATAAAAAAAGTAAAAAATACAGAAAATGTTGAAAACTAGATGAGGCCCAAAGCACATCGGAGGGGAATCAAATGAAAAGGTTTTAACTGTTCAAGGCAGGTTTATCATTTGATCTCCTTTTGTCATCTCTCCAATGCCCTGTTTGGTAACCAGTTTCTTCCCGCCCCTCAACTAAAGGAGGCTTCTTTCCTATGTAGAGCTCACAAATGTATCTTACGCTTCCCACTGCCGTCCCACTGCAAGCCAGAATCTCACAATTTAGGCTCTGATATTATTCCCTCCTTTAGTTGAGTGTAAATAAGCTTCATGGTTTACAACCTTAGGTCACTGATGTTGATGTGCTTCTTCCATGTGGACTAAGCTGACATCTCACTTAAAGGCTTTGAAAACAAGCCTTTAAGATCCCAGACACTATTTATCTGATAGCTGGGCACTCTCTCTCAGCAGTGCTTTAAAGAATTAGTAACAGAGGCTAATCAATGACAATATTAATGGAAGATGTTTATGCCTTGGGGAGATGATCAATAAGACTCTCTACCATAAATTAACAAGGAGGTCTCTAAAGGGAGTCAAAGTCAGACTCCTCCCTGGGGGACAGACAGCCGAAAGGTGGGTGAGGGGAGACGTCAGACAGGGCAAGATATGACAAAATACCCATTTATAAACTATCGAGGGCTCATGAGGGAGGCGGGAGCGGGGAGGGAGGGGAAAAATGAGGACCTAATGTCGGGGGTTTAAGTGGAGAGAAAATGTTTTGAGAAACGATGTACAAATGCACTTTACACAATTGATGTGTGTATGGATTGGGATAACAGTCGTATGAGCCCCTAATAAAATGTTAAAGAAAAACCAAGAAAAAACAAACAAACAAACAAACAAAAAGCAGATCCAGGAATGGGTGTGGGGCACACACTAAATTCTAGCTCCAATTTAAGAAATACCATTTTTATCCTGAGGAGTTTTATAATCATGGAGGCTTTGAGCTTCATAAAACAGAAAGAGAGGAAAACAAACAAAAAAAACCAAAGAAACAAAACCAGAACTCTAAGGTCTTCCTGACATGGAGTGTTTTATAAAAGGCTTCAGCATAAAAGCAACAATCACAAGGCTGACTCTCACAGTAATAATGAACTAGAAATAAACTTGCCCCGCAAAAGGCCATTTCTTTATCTAAAGCTTAGTATAAAATGGCATGGGATTTCAAAAAGTTCAAAAACATATGGAACTTGTGTCTGAAAATGTGTCTTTCATGATGTAATGATCTTAATCCATGCTTCTTTGATTAAAAAATAATCCTCAAAGAGAAGTTTAACTGGAAGATGATTCCAGAATGCTCCACAGAACTGGAAGAGCCAACCTTTTTCTGAGAAGCCAGATCTTTTCTGAGAAAGGTTAGAATCAACACAAGCCTTGGCAACTTGCCAACACTTAAGGTTCCATAGAGAATTAGACTCTCAAATTCAGAAACAATGACAAGAAAAATATACAGAGACACAGAAGACACCATCTATGTGGAAAAACAAAAACAAAACCCAAAACAAAAACTAGACAGCGGAAATATATGCACATAGTACATGACAGGTACATGCTTCCTTCCCTACTCCTTTTTCCTTTTAAAAAAATTTTTTTCCTACTCCTTTTACATAATGTCCTTCCCAGACAAAACTGTTCTTGGGAACGCACCTTCCTACCTTTTGCAACACATCCACGTATATTTATGCAGGCATGCTAACATAATACCCACAAAAGGGTTTCAAAAGTTCAAGAAAATATGGAATTAGAAGATAATAATTTTCACTGCAGATTTTAGGAAACAACATTTCTGCAGCATTTACTAAAAGGTTTTGTGATTAAAATGAACTTTAAGCCACACAAATCTTATAAATTTTCAAAATCCAGGCTCCGTGTAGGGTTAAATTATGCATTATACAAAGGTACCATTCGTGTAGATCTGTATATTCAATAACATGTTGGTAATAGCAGGACAAACATGTTTTTTATTTTTCTGAAACAGAAAGTAAATTTTTACAGGAAGTCAACAGACAGCCAATGGCAGTTGTGCACCAAGCTAAGTGGTCAGATAAATTGATATCAGCCTGATTATGCTATATACATGCTTTTAGTAACAAAGTGGTCCTATTTTAAGAGTAAAACTTTTCTCATCAATCCTTGAATAATTGCCACCTGAATTATGAATAAAATACAAGACTGATCATCTTAATTCTCTGTGAGCTTTACAAAGATTTAAATTAGAAGTATCACTCTGGTTCTTACAATATTTACCATTAACTAAAATCAAATCAAAGCCGTCTGTCAACGAACTTCCAAGTCACAGGGACCCTATAGGACAGAAGAGAATTGCCCCATAGGGTTATCAAGGCTGTAAACCTTGAGAAAAGCAGACCACTTCTTTCTCCCTCAGAGCTGCCCTTGGGCTTGAGCCACCGACATTTCAGTAGGGAGTGGAGCACTTCCCCCAGTGCCACCAGGCCTCCTTCACATTGGCCCTGCGATGCAGAAATGCATGACCAAACCCACTCAGCTGGGATCCAGAAGACTGTTCATAGTCCTGTGAAAAGTCCTGAAGCCTCCTATCTCTGTGTATTCTCTAGCACACATATAACGCATACATATAGACTAATTACGTTTGCTACTACTAGTCTACTCACTCAGTTGCCAGCCCATTCTTTCAGTAACTTTTTAATTAATAACTTAAATGTGCAGGGTTAGGTATCAGCTTGAAGTCTTACTGTAGCCCACAGGTGGAGCTAATGTCCAACATGCATTTGGAACAATAACCCTTAAAGTACGTTATGATTGAAAGGAGACGTTGCCTTTATTCTTAGATACCCTAACTGATAGAATTTAGATAATCTAATATCCATATTCACTAATATCCAGCCTGTTTGGGCCTGTTCCGCAGACCTGCTACCTAATCTTCGGTTGGGTTCCTTGAACCGGTTGTCAAAATAGCGCTGGTCAACAGGATTCTTTCAAAGGTGGGTGGCTGGGCAGCCACCCACGGTGGAAATCACAAATTCACAAAGTTTACTTGTTTCAATGTTCATCTGTGCCACAGTTCATTCTAAGCACCTGTAGTAATGTTCATGACAGGTATAAAAAAGTACATGGAACTTTGCTTGCAACATTTATTTACTCATTTCATAAAATTCATTTACATTTGTGATTAAATACTACATTTTATGTCCCTTTGCTTGTTCCTAAAGTAAACAAACACAGAATGTAGAGAGAAAAAGTCACCAACAACCAGCAAGTGACACACGGTCCTTCTTTTCAGCTTTGGGCTAAAACCCAAAGTCCCCTGAGACATGAGTGAATTATGCAAATCCTGAAAAAGTTCAGAGAGCTAAAAATATTATCAGAACAATTTCTGCCAGTTCAACAGAAGCAGAAAAGGGGGTTCAAAGGTAAACGTAATACCAGGATGTTCAGATATAGCAAATATAATAACTATTGTCCAATCGGCCTACCTCTAGCGGAATAGAATTCTACTCCTACAGCAAAAACGTGGTCAAAGATGAATTACACCACCCCTGATGCTCTCATAAAGATGAAGAACAATGTAAGAGAGGAAACCAATTAAAAGCAACATTTACATATTTTAAATAACAGTGTTATTGTTTTGGGGGGGGAAGTCAGGTATCATTTAGCATTTTCATGAATATTTAAAAACTCTTATCTACTTTTATATACCTCTTTTATTGTTCTTATTTGATTATTAATAGTATGAAATAATAAATTACCTTTTGGTATATAGTTTGTTTATACTTAAAACAGTCATTAAGGCAGTGAACCAATTGTTAAATTATTTGCATGACACCACTGCTAATAATGTAAATAACCCAATTAATCAATATCACGCTACATTCAAATATGAAAATAAGCCATTTTTATAGACTAACAAAATTTAAACTTAATCTACTTACCTCTCGTTTGTAGCCCCTTTCCACAGGCTTCACTCGTGCCCATTAGTCCCTGCCTGACAGACTCTGGTGCTAACACACAAGGACCCCATTTCTGTGGCTTCCACCTGCAATGACAGAAAACATCAAGCTAGAAATGCCGCCATGTCAAGCCTAGGAAGAAAATACCCCAAAGAGAATCACTGACATCCCCAACCTAAAGACAGCAGTGGAATAGCAATAGCTATGGTGCCAACATCATAAAATCAGGCACTTGGCAATCTCTAGAGGTGACAACTGTCCGCTCTGCCCTAGATTCAGAGTTAATGCAGGATTTCCCAATTTTCCCAGGTGGACATTTTGCGCATAAACTTCCGCTCATTATGCAAAGTGACAATAGAAAGCATTGGAAGACAGGTCAAATGTAGAAAGCTGAGCTCCTTGTGAACTTAACATTGGTTTAAAAATAAGAAAAAGGAGACAAGGAAGAGAAGAAGGAAGAAGGGGTGGGACAGGGGTGGGAGGAGGGGGGTTTCCCTAGAGCAATGAAGAGACCGTGAACACAGGGAAGTCGGTGTGTAAAACTTCAGACGTAGTGTCCTGCTTCCCAACTTCTATGAGGTATTCTCTCGAACTTTGAAGTAGCTCAGATGTCTCAATGAATTATAGAACACCAGGGAGTTGAGGACAAATGACACCGATCTCATGCACTAGTTCATCTTAGGAAGAAGAACGGTCCCACCACAGATGAAACACCAACAGCTCTGTTTCTCAGACAAGCCCAGCCTTAAGGGAGCTCAGTGCTGTTCCTTTCATGACTCACAAGGCACTTTGTGAATCATGTCCTTAAGTCTGCATCTTCACAGTGGTCCAGAAAACTCAAGTCTGAGTGTTACCACAAATTCTGCTCCTTTGCTTAGCCTACTTTATATCCTTTCATATGAGCAAGCACCTCTAATAAGAATGGGGCCAGTGGTGTGAGTGGCAGAACGGGGAGGGTAAAGGGAGAATGGGTAGGAAAGAGGGAACCGATTACATGGAACTGTGTGTGACCTCCTCCCTGGGGGACAGACAACCAAAAAGTGGATGAAGGGAGACGTCGGACAGGGCAAGATATGACAAAATACCCATTTATAAACTATCAAGGGCTCATGCGGGAGGGGAGGGAGGGGGAAAATGAGGACCTAATGTCGGGGGTTTAGATGGAGAGAAAATGTTTTGAGAAACGATGTACAAATGCGCTTTGCACGGTTGATGTGTGTATGGATTGGGATGGCAGTTGTATGAGCCCCTAATAAAATGTTAAAAAAGAAAAAAAAAAAGAAATATTATTTCAAAATTTGAAACAGAAACATAACATAAAGATACCACTGTCGGCATCCATGTTGAGAACACCTGAAGAATTGGGGAGAAACCAGGAAACAGCTAAATTGCAGAACTTGTCACATGTACAGGAACAGCCCGTTACTTTCAGTAATTTTTTTTTTTTTTACTTTCAGTAATTTTACATTTACTTCATATACACCTATACTCATTAGCCATAATTCTAACACTCACACAGTCTAAACTGTTCCCTTCAGAAACCAAAACGATAAGAGTATTTTCCAATTTTCACCTAGGACAAGTCATTGATTTAGATCATGTGAGCTGAGTTCACTTAGCTTTTGTAAGCCAAAATGAACAGTAAGAATCTAAGATACTTTATCTTCCTACATCGACTGAGAGTGGGATTTAACAGTGCTTTTAAGCTCTACATTTTTAGACGACAAACTTGGAGTCTAGGAAGGGAAGTCCTAAATTAACAGTTGCACGAGGCAGAACAAGCCAGTGGTCTATTTTGAGTCCCTCAGTGCTCAGCGAAGGTCTGTGGCCACACCACACTGACAATCTTGTGTAAGTATGCAGGTACAAATATTGCCGGGTTCCCTGTTGCTGGAAATGATTTTATAAAGCAGACGTCATTGACAGTTCATTTTTTTACTTTGCAATGAAATGAGTTGGGCACTGCCAGTACACAGAGAGTACATGCTATAGGGATGCTGATTCTGTTTTACTTTAGCAAATCGAAGGTTGGCATATGCGATCTTAATGGAGTAAAAAAGGACCATACAATAATCATAAAGGCCTATTTCAATTTGCTTATGATATTTGTCTCCCTGAACTAGTACAGTATTGTTCAGAATCCAGGAATGTTTCACTAAAGAGGAAGGAATTGTGCTGATCATATGAACAGAGCTGAAATAACTCATAAAGAGAAATGATAAAATTCACACACAGTGGAGCTGATTATTCAGAGAAATGGCAGGAGGTCAGTGATGGAAACTAGATCAAACATGAGTGGATAAATTGAAGTGCATCTTCAGAAAGAAAGAAAAAAAAAAGTAGAGAATGCCCAATAGACTGGATGAACATGCTAATAATCTCCAGAATGTTCTCTGTTCCCAATAACCCTGGGTCCATAGAGATATCTGATGATATTTGATTTGGTTTCTTCCACTTGGCTATTGTCCTTGAGAGCTCTTGTGCTGGGCTCAGAGGCTCAATGTTTACCCACAGTACAACAGGGTCCATAGTTGCAGTTTACACAATGGTTCTGTGGTTCACGAGGACAAACGAGCAGTATCTGGGTATGTGCCCAGTGTTTGTTGCCATTCTTCCCTAAACTGGTCATCAGATAAAAGGAATGGGAGTGAAAGAAGATAAAATTGATATTACTTTAGACTTCTTGGTCACTTCCTAATGACTTTCCAGGCTTTGTTGAATGTGAGGAGTCTCCTTTAAAATAAACAACCCATTAAAAAAGTAAATTATGCTGAGTTTCAAATTTATTCACAGTGGAATAAATCAGGCTTTGAA
This sequence comes from Echinops telfairi, assembly GCF_000313985.2. Lineage (NCBI taxonomy): Eukaryota > Metazoa > Chordata > Mammalia > Afrosoricida > Tenrecidae > Echinops > Echinops telfairi. Next base: position 49,834,739 of record NW_022103900.1, read on the forward strand.
TTTCACAGATTTAGTTGGAGCACTGGGTGTTTTTGCTGAAGGAATTTGTAAATGGGCTGATAGTTAAATGATTTTTAAGTTCATGTTCTCTTCATAAATGAGCAAAATCCAACAGCGATTGAAATGAATTAATGAATTTGTGAAAGTTAAATTTCAATCAGGTTTAAAACTATTTAGTTCTAAGAATGTATAAGCTTATGACTAAGCAAACAAACTCTAGTTATTGCTTTTATAAATAATAACCATTAACATACCAAAGGAAATATACAGAGAATATATGTAGTTTAAAAGTTAGAAGTTTTAGTCTTTGCTTAAAAATCATTACCCCTAGGTAATTTTTTTTTTCAAATTAGATAGTCCCTTAAAATGTAGATGTGATGAAAATTGAAAAGTAAAATATTTTTAAGCATATGAGAACTCAGTATAAGTTCTTCTTGGCTTTTTAATTAAAGGTGTTAGGATTATAAATATATACATTTATAATAAGTATACATTTACCTTTATTTTATCATATACTACATAGAATATATGTTTACAGCATATATAAACTTACTTTTATGATTTTGGGTTTGTTACAAGAAGGGACGAGTCCTTGGGAAAGGTGATACAGTTGGTAAAGGAAAGGATCCGTTTCAAAGATCTTCAACAAGATGGATTGATACAATGGCTGCAAAAATGGGTTTCAGCCTAACAATGATTGAGAGGTTGGTGCTGCCTTTGATTCTGGAAAGTATTTGATTCTGTTATACATGGTTCCCATGAGGTAGAACTGACTCTATGGCTGACAACTCACAACAACTGTGTGTGTGTGTGTGTGTGTGTGTGTGTGTTGAATTAAATTGTGAATTCATGGAATTGTGCCCTTTATAAATCATCGATCGACTTGGCTGGGCAAGGATTCTCAGTGATTTGGAAGTTATGCAAGGATGAATTTGGCATATTCAATGATGCAACCATGCCTAGTGATGTTACCTGATGTGATCAGCTAATCAGTTGTAAAGGACAAGGGTAAAATATAATCCTTACTTAGGTCACAGCCCCGACCTTGTAGGGTAAGCCAGGTCAAGAGTGTATCCCAGGGGTATGGCTTGCACTGTCTTTTACGTCAGCAGAGCAGGAAGAATCGGAGCCTCCCTTGAAAGAAGAGCCAGGAGCAGAGCGTGTCATTTGGAGCCCGAGTCCTGATGCTGAGGACCTCCTCCACTCAATGGACAAGTAATGCCGAGACTCAGAGAGCTCTCCGTGGGGCACCAAGTACAGAGAGGGGGGAAGGAGGCAAGGACTTTCAGCAGAGTCAGCAGAGAGAGAAGGCTTCCCCTAGAACCTGAGTGAACGTCCCTGAAACTGCAAGAGAATCAATTTCTGTTTTCATAAAGTCATCCACTTTGACCCTATAAAAGTTTGGAGACTACAAACTTTTATGAAAGCAGACAGCCTCGTTTTTCTCCTGAAGCTGCTGTTTGGATTGCCAACCTTAAGGTGAAGCAGTCCACTGCCTAACCCACAGCACCACCAGGCCTCCTTTACATACGAAAGGACTTTAAAGAGTTCTCGGAAAAGTAGAAATCAAAAAAAATGGGAGCATTTTGTAGGTCTGTGTGTGTGTAGGGGTAAAATATCTGATAAAGGTTTTATATTCCATCTCTATGGGTCTCAGATCTCAATGTGTTCCTGGGTGGCAGAAGTTCAAAAGCACACTTACAATTAAAATGTTTTTCTTCTATTAATTAGACTATCAAATTAATTGCTCCAAATATATTCCAGGAAAGAGGGGAATACAATGAGATATTTGAGGATATACACCATTGCCTCTTCACATTTCCCCTAAATAAGCATATTTAATTATAAAGAAGCAGGTCATGACTTATACTAAGATCTTATTATTTAAAAAGTTAATTACCTATACACTGGGCAGATTGAAATATCTTCACATTCTCTCTCTTCAAATAAGGTATCTGGGCATTCTTGGCCTCCATTGGCTGCTTCTTGGATGACAATCCTGTATCGAGACTGTTTTATTGTGGTATTTCCTGAAGTAAAGGAAAAATAAAATTATAGTACCCTTTCCAATGGATGCACATCACAATCCAGGTGGAGGTAGCAATCCAAGAATCAGAAGAGAAGAAAACAGATGAAGTAATCATAGGTGAGCATGCAACCTGGGAAATAAGACTAACAAGAAAAGATCAGAGAATAACATTAAATTGAACTTCCGTGAGACAGTCAGTGTAATTAAGAAATGTAATTTGAAATCTATGAGCTCTAAAGTGTAAAGAGTGTTTCATACTGTCTTAATACGTTTTAAATTGAGTAGAGTCTACATAATACACCCCTCTATCAGTTGGTTATGCTGGCCATTGTATGTTGTTAGGACGCTAGACATTATGCCACTATTCTTTCAAAGCCATTCACAGAGCACAGGTTTTCATGGAGCTTCTAGATCGACTCGAAGACAAGCCTGGTGATTGATTCTGAAAATCAGCCAGTGAAAACCCTATGAGTTCAAACACTTTGATCTGCAACCACACATGAGCAGTTGGTCATGAGTTAGGGCTAGCTCACTGGCAGCACCGAGCAGCAATCTCATCATCTATGACTTAAGAGGCATGTAACCCGTCATCATCTGATGTTCACATGCTGCTTGGTATCAAAACAACGACTCAGGGCTTGGAATGCCACCACTAACAATTCAGTTCCTTGGAAAAGGCATTTCCCTCTCTAAGCTAGTGTTTATAATGCAAATAAGCTCATAAAATTAATACATCACCAACCTATATTTTATAGATATTAGTTCGCTGAATGTGTTATTCCTCATCATGTGGGACAATACGCATATAATTGGATTTTAGAGGAGAGGCACTAAAAGTGCTTTCATATCTATTTCATATGTTCTTCATGCTATTGCTAAGAAGCAGAACTAATAGCACCTCAATAAAAAGAAAACTGATGGTCGCTGTAATGTGCTGGGGCATTCACTGCAAAATCCTTAGATGCCTTCTGAATCAACCACCAGAGCAACAACAATTATATGTGTGCTGTTCAGGAACTGTTTCAATTACTATGTGCAAGGTATCATAGGAAATATATCAACACAAATTCTTGAACTCCAACACGTATAATTAAGCATAAATGCAATGGAGCATATATTTCCCCAACTAGTTTTAGGACACCATTGGATATAAGTGCAGTGGTTAGGTGGGTACAAAAGAAAGCAATCATTGCTGGCTCCGGAAACCAAAACTCATGTAGGAAGTAGAAGTTGTTCTCTGCCTTCAAGGTTGAATCAGAAACACTAAACAAAACAGGACGGGGTGATTCCTAACCAAATGAAGTCTAAAAAAAGGCACAACGATGCAAGTTCATTTACAAAGAAAGATTCCTACTTACACTTGGAAAGTAGATGTGTGTGCATGTGAGTGTGTGTGCACATGTCGCACACGCAGAGACAAGAAGGCACAGAAGGCATAGAGGGAGGTGTAAAGAGTGGAGCGAAGGAAGTATAAGAGAAAATGGAATTAGTTGGTAGGTTTGGTACAGGTAACAGACCTGACCATGTTAAAAGTTAATTTTGACAAAGCTAGTAAATTAAGTGGAGCAAAACAAAAGAAGTAAAAGTAGATTTTATTTAAAATACAAAAGAAAAATATACATTAAAAAAATACTACTGCAAAAAGGTATTTAATGAGAATCAACAGATCTCCCCACCCATGAACCCAGCTTGCCCTTCTCTTTAAAAGGAACACTTTTGAATGTTTCTGTATTTAGATCTTTTGAAACTAATTTCAAATATATAATTACAATAGTATGCCATTGCCTTTTGACTTTCTGCTATATTATCTTTCAACATCATCTTTGAATTTCTGCTATAAAAGATAAGAATCTCTTGGAACCACCTTCAAGTTTTGCATTTTAATCAATTTTAAAAATCAGGCCTCTAGTTACTTAGCTCACTGGTCAGTCGGTTGTACTGTGATTATGGTGTTTTGGTGTGATGCTGGAAGCTAAGCCACAGGTGTTTCAGATTCCAGTATGGTCACCTGTGGTGGACAGACTTCAGTGGTGCTTCTGGACTTAAACAGTATTCAAAGAAGGACATGGTGTTAACCTCTGAAGAAAAAACAACCACTGCAAATCTTACAAATAAATAGCAGTGGAACAATGTCTGATATAGTACCAGAAGATGTAACGGGGCTCAGGGAGAAATGCTTCCTCAAATCAGAGGCAACCTTAGTGACATGGTTTGATAAAGGCTTCCAAGGACTTCATTGCTGATACGGCATAACTCAATAGGATAAGAAACAGCTGTAAACACCTGTTAATAATCAAATCATGGCATGTCAGAAGCATGAATGCAGGTAGGTTGGAAGTCATCAAAAGTAAGATGGAGGGACCAGATTGTCTGACTGATATCCATCTGACCTAGCAGTGACGAGGGCTGAGGTTAGCAGTACCAGGTTGGATAAAATATGTGGATCCTGTGAGCTGGTGAAAGTTGCTGCATACTGATGGGTTCCCTGGACTTTATTTTGCTTATGGTTGCAGTTGTTCAAAGTTCCAAATGGAATGAAGATTTTTTGATCAAAGAATGTCCATGTCCCCCCAGACCACTGGGTTGATAAAGATGGGCAATTTAGAAAAAGATATATCCCAGATGGGGTGAAATCTAGTATTGAAGTTGCTGGCTTATAAGCTTTCATGGTTGTAAAACAAAGGAGGATCCCAAGTGAATAGTTTTCTCTTTTCCTGATGGGTCTGGAGAATAGAAGATGGGGGAAGATATTGATCAGAAGATATGGTCAAGGTTGCCTTCCAACAGGGTTAATGGTGATTGTGAAAACTGTAATTACAGAAGGTGTAAATGAAAGAGGGAGGGCATTATTGTCTCAAGGACGAATAGGTTAATGGCTAGAGCATCCAGGGGGTGGCCTCAGATGCAGTCAATTAATATGGCCCTTCTAGGTATAATTCCTTAACTGGGGTATTTTAATTCTGGACTCCATGCCTGCACCATGATCCCGTTTGGGAAGGAGTTCTGTTACAGGATTAAGGTGAGGTTAAGTCCTGACCTTAGTAGAGGTTGTGAACTAAATCACATCCTTTGTTTCCTTGTGGGTATATTTGAAATTACTTTTCTAAAGGGTGGGGCTTAAAACATCATCATTCTTTTTATGTAGGAGGATAGTCTGCTAAAAGATCAAAATCACACATCCATAAAATCCGTTTTCTGTGCATAAGAGACACCTGGCACACAGAGAAACGCCAGGGCCATTGGAAGAGCAAGGACAAGATTTCTGCTGGAAGCGGTGAAGGTGGCCCAAGACCAGCTGGACTGAAGGCTGTGTCCTGGAGACTCGGAGGAAGTGACAAGACCATGGGGACTTCTCCTCACCGACCAACAGGTGGGGTGCCTTCCGGGTTCACCGAGGCAGAAGCTTGGGGACCAAGAGAGAGGCTAGCGAACAGAGAGAGACAAGTCTGCTGGCTGAGTGAGGTTACTCTGTGCCAGGGAGTGTATCCGACTCCTTGGCTGAGAGAATGAGGCCAGAAAGAAACTTGATTGTTGGCTGAGAAGAGTTGGGGCTGTGAACCAAAAACTGCATCCTTACTGTTCACGCCTCTTGATTTATGGAGACCCATTAGCTTCTCTAAGAAATCCCTCTAATCAGGGGGAAAATGAAATAGGATGCAAAAAAATTTATATTCTAGGCATTTTTTAGTTGATTTGACAATTATATAGTCTAGTATACCTGGATTGACAAATTGAATAGTAATGGGACTACATTCATCATCAAAAAGAACAATTCAGGATCTGTCCTGATGTCAACACATTTAATGATAGGATAAAATATATATGGAAATTAATGTGGCATTTATCAAATTTATCTGCCATCACTAATGCCAAATACAAAGAAATAAAAAATTTTCAATTACTGGCAACTGGAATGTGAAAATTGGAAAAAAGAAGGGACAGCAGTTGGAAAATATGGACATGGTGATAGAAACAATTCCACAGATAGCATGATAAAACTGCACGACCAATAACTTCCTCATTGCAAAAAGCATTTTCTAACACCATAAACAGCAACCACACACTTGGATCTCACTGGTTAAAATATCCAGTAGTCAAACAGACCACAACTGTAGAAAGAGACAATGGGCAGCTCAATATTACCAGTCAAAACAAGGTCAAAAGAGATGCAGAACAGATTACCCATTGCTAATATGAAGTTCAAGATGAAGCAGAATAAAACAAGAACCAAGTATGGCCCTGAGTTTAGAGACCATGTCAAGAAAAGACTTGACTCACTGAACATTAAAGACTGAAGAGGAGGCAAGTTGTGGAACATCAAGGACACCATACAGGAAGAAAGTAAACGAGCATTTCAAAAGAAAAGGAGAAAACACAGAAATAAATGTCAGCGAGTGAAACTTACTCTTGAGTGTAGAGAAGCTAAAGCAGAAGGAAGAAATGATGACGTTAAAGTGGAACAAATCTCTAACATTAGCTGGAGACGCTCAAGTATTATGATGAAAGGTTCAAACACCGGAGTTAGAACACCAAGAGGGAAGAACGTGTGCAGCATTTCTCAAGCTGAAGGAGGGTGTAGTAGTCTGGGTACTTTAGAGAAACAAATCCACAGAAACTCATATAAGAGAGAGTTTTATATTAAGTGTGCATTAAGAAAACATCCCAACCCAATGCTTCCCAGGCCCACAAGTCCAACATTAACCCATTAACCCATATGTCTGACACCAATCCACAAAGT
>NW_022103900.1:49842995-49845827 GCF_000313985.2 Echinops telfairi
ATTAACCCATTAACCCATATGTCCAACACCAATCCACAAAGTCCTCCATCTCACAAAACAGAGGCAATGATGCCGACTGCAGGAGGAAAGCTGAGTCAGTGAATATATAATCATCTCAGCACTAGCAGGGGTCTCCACATGGCTGCTCCAGCACCCAGGGCTGCATCAGGGTATGTCCATGTGGCTTCTCCTTGGAGAAGTCTTGTAGGAAGTCAGTCTTGCAAGCTGAAGCAGGGAACTGCTAAGGCAGCTGCACCCTGGTGTGACTATCACAAAGCAAGAGACCCAAGAACTCAAAAGGTGAGGCTCACCAAGCCATTTATCCCCCCACCCTTCAATTAATCCCACATGTGTGTACCGGCCAGGTTGGCATAATAAACTAAATAACTCAGAGGGGAAGATAAGTCTCAAACCTCCAATTGGAACATTGAAGATTCCCATGGGAAAATTATTGAATGATACAGGAAGCATCAAAAACATGGAAGGAATACACAGAATCCCTGTACCCAAAATATTTGGCTGATGTGCAACCATTTCAGGAGGTTGGCACATGAACAAGAATTGATGGTATTGAAGGGGAAGTCCAAGTTGCACTGAAGACATTGATAAAAATTCCTTGTTTGCTTCAGGAATTGATTAAGTACTAATTGAAGTGTTTCAATGTATGGATGCTCATAAATCTATGCCAAGAACTCTAGAAGACGCAGTAGGGAAGATACAAGTAGATGCTTGGATAGAAACATAGGATTAAAATGTCTGGGAGAAAGTGGAATTATATTCACAAATATAGATAATTTGACAGAAGATATTTGTGTATATGTATTAAGGTCTACTGCAAATATGTCCACAAATGTGGTAGAGCATACAGGAGACAAAGTTATGAAAACTACTTTAACATCACCACTTAAGGGACACTAAGTCTTGGGGACACTAAGATTAGTTCCTAAAAACAATATTCTGTATTTTTAAAGCTCATGAGTAAGTAAGGTGCAACTATTGGTCTTTCCTTTTTTTGAGGAAAGAAGTAGATGAAAATCACTACTAATTGGAGACAATCAGTTCAGTGTACTAATGAACCACACTAATATCAGTGCCAACAACCCTGAGGCCAGAACAGATGGTGACTGCTACCACTAACAATGGCTTTGAAAAGGATCTCATTGGAAGGTTTTTGATAGAGTGGGAGAAAAATATGAAACAAAACAAAGTAACAAAAGAGAACAGGTTGAAGAGAGATTGGTGGGGGGGGGGCCTCCAAATCTAAGGCTCTAAAGTTACTTTTCAAGTCAGGAATTTATCTCATGTCCCTGTCAAAAGAATCAACCATGTGGCTTCAAAAGGGCAACATTTACTCAAGGAAAGATCAAAGGTTCACAAAAGAAGACATGGAAACAGGAAACACAGGGATAAAGTGGGATAAGTGATATTTCATTGAGGGGATTGCAATTGATGGATTGAATCAGAGTGTGGATGAATTGTTGATTGTAAAACTGATGCCCTACTCTGTAAGCCTTCACCTTATTAACAATGCAATATTTTTTTAATTAAAAGGAAATTTAGAGGGCAACTAGATACCTGCCCAACTGACAGAAAAATGAATTCATATTTGTGTCCATTCCAAATGGACACATGATCTAACAGAATGCATAAATTATAAAAATATCACTAAAATCATATGCATTTTTTTCTATAATTTTTTCCAAAAAACAGTTACAGCATAGCACCAAGTGTGAACTTTCAGAAATTCTATTTGGTTTCAGAAGAGGTCATAAAATGAGGGACATCTTTGCTGATATATCTTGGGTGAAAATAGAGAATACCAGACATAAGTGTACTTATGTTTTATCTACTATGCAAATGACTTTGTATGACGCATAACAAACAATGGAAATTATTGCAAAGAATGGGAATTCCAGAACACTTAATTTTGCTCATATACATAGACCAAGAGACAGTTGGAAATCCTACATGATTTAAAAGTAGAAAACCTGAATGTCAGGGCTTTATCGTGTCACCATACCTCTTCAATCTGTATGCTAAGCAAGCAATCCAAGAAGCTGAATGATATAACGAAGAATATAAGATCAGAATAGGAGGAAGCCTCATTGTTAACCTGTGAGATGCAGGTAGCACAACTTTTCTTCCTGAAAGTGACAAAGACTTGAACCACTTATTGTGAAAATCCAAGAACACAAGCTTCAGTATAGATGACACTCAAATATAAAGAAACAAAATTCCTCACAACGGGATCAATAAGCAAAATCATGATGAACAGAGAAATTCTTGCAGTTTTCAGGGATTTGATTTTATCTGGCGCCACAAGCAATGTCTATGAAAGCCATAGTCAAGAAATAAGTTGGGTAAATTTGTTCCAGAATATCCCTTTAAAGTGTTATAAACACAGATGTCACTTGGAAGATTAAGGTGCTCCTGACCCAATCCATGGTATTTTTAATCATCACATGTTCAATGAAAAAGGAACACAGATGAAGAACCGATGCCTGTGAATTATGATGTTGGCAAGAATACTAAATATGCCGTAGACTCCCAAAGAACAAATGAATCTCTCTTGAGAATGAATATAGCCTGAATGCTCCTTAGATGCAAGGCTGGCTGAACTGTGTCCCAGGTCTTTTGGACTTGTTACTAAGAGAGACCAGTCCCTGGAGAACGTTATTCATGGGAAAGTAGTGGACCAATGAACAACACAAAGACCCTAGATGAGATGAACTGAGAGAGTGGCTGCAGCAATAGCCTCCCACATACAAAAGATTGTGTAGATGCAGCAAGCCCTGGTGGTATTTTGTTTCTTTTGCACAGGATCGCTATGAG
>NW_022103900.1:49846126-49848229 GCF_000313985.2 Echinops telfairi
GATAGATAGATAGATAGATAGATAGATAGATAGATAGATAGATGATAGATATGGATACATTCCAGCAGTTTATTGGCATGTACTACTTAACCTATCACACAATTCTATAATTTAATCCCATCAAGAATAGTTGTACAATTTTAACCACAGTCAGTTTTAGAACATATTCTTCATTCTTGTACTTATTAGTTCCCTGTTTCCCACCAACCTCCCCTGCCACAGCTCCAAGGAATCATTAATCCAGTTACTGTCCCTATCAATTAATCTACCTTGGATTTCATATACAGAAAAACATTTTTTAAAACAACCTAACAACAAAGACAAAGTAAAACAGATAAAACCTCTATCAAAAGGAATGCAGAAAATATTAAAAACAAGGACAAATTTAAGTGGATCATAGGGAGATCAAATGATAAAGTCCTTAAATTTAAGCTAAAGATATCTTCAGCAATCCACTTTCCAATTCTGCATGATAACAAGGCTAGATTCTCTACACACGCAGATTAGCACAGCTTTCTTCCATGGAGTGGCTGCTGGGTTTAAACTATAAACCTTTTGATCAGAAGTCAAGTCCTTTACCACTGCACCCCTAGTGCAGTGCTCCTTGACACAGATTTGGGCTTTGATTTTTTTTTTCCTATTATCTTTAGGAGATCCCATATATGAAATGAGATCATCCTTCTCTGATCTTAAACTATAAAGTGAGGCCATGTACAAAATGTCTTCTTTTTCACTGCCCCCAAATGACCTCTTTGACCTTTACGTTGTATTGTATCAAAGGAACTAATAATCACAGGAAGACTGCATCAGCGACTTCCTTGTCCATTGACTTCATCAGGGCTTAGTGAACAGTGAGCATACCTCAGAAAGAAATAGGAGAACTAGAGAAGTGAAAGAGATAAAGGACTCTCTTCTGACCAATTCCACCTGTGAATCCCTGCAAGTTAGCTACCTGCCTTTACATAGTTCCATGGAACATTGACACAGTTCTCTCTCGGTTGCCAGTAGCTAAGGAACTGAACTATCGCCTTTGTAAATAGTCCCTTATTTCTCCTCACTCACCGCACACTTGGGCCACTTGTCTCCTGATAGGGGCTGCTAATAAACTAGAAGTGGGCGGATGCTCTTTGACCAGGGATCAGGATAATCACATCAGTTGCCAATTGATGACAAGTTGATTTTGACTCATGGCAACCCTTTGTGTGTGAGAGTATAAGGACCCCACAGGGTTGCAGTGACGGGTTGTTATGAAGCAGATCATCAGGCTTTCTTCCAAGATTAGCCTCTCGGGATATGAGAACCTTAAAGCTGTCATTTGGAAGTGGAAATTATTAACTCTTGCATCACACAAGGATATCACATTGTAATCCCCCCCCCCAACTGTAAATGTAGTTAAGACCCTGTGAAGGACAACAAAACAAATTTGTATGAGAAAGAGTTCTAGGTAATAATATAAAATGCTAGTTTTCTTTTGATGGGGCAACCTTTGTACATCCACGTTCTTTTGGAAAATTGGAACAGCTCAAACACAACAGCAACTCTGTGGAGAAAAGTTGAAACTGTCCCAGGGAAGATTTACAGTTAATGGCATTGATTTTAATGTGGGTTTTAGTGACTCCCTATTCTTGTCTACTGCACTGCCTTTAAGGAGCCCTGGCGGCACTGTCAGATAAGTGTTAGATGGTTAACTTCAAATTGCATGGTTCCCACCAGCTGGTTCCCAGGGAAAGATGCGATTCTCTGCTCCTGTACAATACATAGCCTCATACACTCTATATAATTCTCTGCTGCTGTACCATACATAGCCTTATACACTCTATTTAGCACCACAAGGAGTCAGAATCAACTTGGTAGCAGTGAGCGGTGGCTCTATTTTTCTTAGTCTAAAAATTGGTTGCTGTTTTTTTAATGCGTAAGGGAGTGTGTGTGTGTGTGTGTGTGCACATGCTCGCTTGTGAGCATGCACATGTGTGTTTTGTCCAAGTGTGATCTCTAGACATTGGAAATAAAATTGCGAAGATGGTAAGAAAAATGAAGGCATAATTCTTAACCTCATATTGAGAAAAAAACTGCTGACCTTGTTCTTACTAGTCCAAACCATAA
>NW_022103900.1:49849529-49851006 GCF_000313985.2 Echinops telfairi
CTGTCCGACGTCTCCCTTCACCCACTTTTAGGTTGTCTGTCCCCCAGGGAGGAGGTCACATATAGTTCCTTGTAATCAGTTCCCTCTTTCCAACCCATTCTCCCTCTACCCTCCCAGTATCACCACTCACACCACTGGTCCTGTAGGGATCTTCCACCCTGGATTCCCTGTATTTCCAGTTCCTATCTGTAGCAGTCAGTTTTAAAGGAGGTTCTGCTCCTTATGATTGAAGGGCCTCCAATTATCACCAAATTGGATAAACTATGTACCTATGACAGACCAAGAGTCTGCCGCGCACTTGATTTAGTGGTCTTTTGAGGGAATTCACCCAGAATAGTTAATAGTCTTACTCCTCCCCTACTCTAAAACCACAGTAAGGACAACAGTTTTATATCAAGGGAGGACCATAATTCCAAATATGAAGAGGAAACTAGCATGAATAAAGTTATTATGCAAGGAGTCCACCATCGTGACTTGAAACCAGGTCACAGCAGATGAAGATCTGCCAGTGGAAGCTCTTGAGGAGCAATGTAAGGAACACTCTCCTCACGTACAAACAGAAAATGGTAAGGGTCCTCCATGGGAAGAAGATATTTACATTACATAGCTGGTAAGAAGTATTAAAGGCATCCATGAATTATCTCTCTAATCTATATTGGAGAATCTTTTGAGTACTTTGCAAGTGGTGTTTCATTATATTCCTATAGCATCTTTTGAGATTAATTTTTTTTTTCCATTTGAAAGGAAAGACAGAAAACGGAGAATGGAAGAGGCAAATTATTTGCTCCAAATCATCAAGCATGGATTAAACCATGGTCAATGGACATTGAAATGCCTGGTCACCCTTCTGTTCCAAGACTGCAGAGTGAGAGGAGGAGATGGGGGGTACTCCTGAGGATGAGCTTCCTCTGTGGGTCATAAGCGACCTCTCCTCCCAACATCACTCTCCTGTTAGAAGATCTCAGTGTCAGTTAAAACACGGACAAAAGGTGTTTAGAGAGCCAAACAAACAAACCATGAATGAAAGCGTTTGATTGCAAATGTAAACAACTGTGTAGGCATGCATGATTATGACTGATAAACAACTAGTCTGGATTAATTTTGATTTATGCATATAATATCATTACTTAACTACCAGACATAATTATTCCCGTGATACTAATTATAGAAAATAATATTTAAAGAAATACTAATTTAAATACCCCAAACTATGTTTCCTATAGGAAATGCCCATGTGAACTGCAAACAGTGTCCAATATTTATTGATTCTTCAGGAAGGTTTACATCAGAACAATGATAGCAAAGTTGGAAAAAATTAGTATGTAAAGAGCATCTCTGGGTGATTGGTGGCCAAGTAAGGTACAGCAGATCTCCGTGAACCGAGGTGTCCTGGGGTGACACTTGAGCCACAGTGCTGGACCTCCTCAATGGCTTGCAATGATGAATCTGCCCCCTAAGTTTGCAGTGGGCAGTGGAC
>NW_022103900.1:49851521-49857332 GCF_000313985.2 Echinops telfairi
AAGTTTCAACTCCTTGGTAATAAAACAGGCCACACAGATATTTTTATGCAGCAGAATTTCTGTTAAGATTACATGAGATATTACATGTAAAGTATCCATATTGTTTGGAGCAAAATGAATACTCTTTTTCTTAATGTGAGTTCATATGAAAGGGATGAACTGGGGGGAAATGATTCCCAATTGGTTCACAGTAAGTTAAACTAAAATCACACGGCAATGGGTACCTACAATGACCTGTTAATACACTTGGAGAAGAATGGCCAGAGAAGTTAAGATTCTGAAAATATTCAAAACTCCCTTTTTCACTCTCAGAAGGGCCCAAATTTGTATAAAAAGTTATAGATCACTTGGGAAAATAGACCACCGCTTTACATGTGCACGTTACAACAAGGGCATTTTATTGCTCCTTCTAGCAGAATGTTGCATTTTTCAACATATAGAAAATGTAGAATATAACGCTGCTGTAAAAATTATCTCTTTGACCTGATCACTAGAACTGTTATTCTTGCCAAGTGCACTTGTTCATAAATCATTAAATTAAAAATTAATAGGAAAGGAGAGTATAGGGTTTACTTCAAAATAATCAGCGAGATATTTTATATGTTTCTGTGGTTAAAATATTATAAACAGATGCTCTATAATTGAAGATGTCTAATGACTTTATATATGACTATAAATGATGTTTAATCAAAGTCAAAGTTGATGTGAAGAGAAAAGAATGTACAGTTGACAAAAATCCCAAATGGTCATTAAGAAGTTGGTTTCTAAGTCAATTTTACAAAGTATCTAGGGTGACATTAGGTAACTTGAATTTCTTCAGCATTAATTTCCCTAACGCCTACATCATCACCACTGTATATAAATATAGACAAGAGAATGCTCCATTCCAGTTTCTTCATAACTGTTGCCCACAGTCAAACATGTTTGATATCCTGGAAAAGGTACAACACCCAAGATTTACCACCAACCCAACTCTCCCTGAGTTATCAGAAGGAAATATTTACCACATCCAGTGTTGCCAGTGTTGATAAATACTTACTGTGTGTCTGCTGTATGTGTGAGCCTCACCTAGGGGCTGTATGTTCTATTGAAACATACATATATGCGTTGTTAAATCTCCCCAGTGAAGCAGAAATGAAACTTGATGGATGGTTAATAGTGTAGTTCTCCACAGTTTTATAAGCTTTCAGAAATAAAAATACAAACTTTATAGTGTCCAGAAAACATCATGCCAGTATGTTTTCGATTTGTTCAAGAATTGGAGGGCTTGAGTAGTTAAAAAAAAATGCAATGACCAGAAGAATGATGAGTAAGAAATTTTTATGTGCTTTCCCCCTATTCATCTTGGTTCTCCACATATAGAAGACACAGCAAGTGCAGACTCTTCTCAGAATCCCCTCCCAGCCAAGTGCTTCAAAATGAGCATTGAGCCAATGAGCTTACCTACCTATATACAGATAACATTAAACAAAATCATCAAGTTTTTCTGTTCAACATTCCAGGATTGCTGAAATGGGCTTTAGGTTATCCATGGCTTTTTTTCATTTTGAAATATTGCTTGAAAAAAGTATTCTATATTCTTATATTTTCATAGTCCTCGTTCATTTTGCAAGAGAGCCAAATTCAACGGATCCAGCAACAGACAAGACCTTCAGAGCTCTTATTTCTAATCCCAGCTCATTACCGAATTGCTATCTGACCTTGGGCAATGCACTTAAACTTTCAGGGCTGCAATTTTCTTATTCATCCTATGTAGATAAGACTGCCAAGTCAATTCACAGGACAGCTGCTAAGAATGGCTAATTAACTTGGATTTAAATGTTTTGCAAATGTATGTTAAGCTAACCAGTAAACTTAAAATTCTGTATGCACAAGCCTCAAATACAGACTTCAGGAAGAGTAGTTCTGATCTACAGCGGCATTAACTGTTGACCATCAAAAAAAACCAAACGTTTTCACTCTGTGGCAGGAACCACATACCCACAGAAGCCCATATAATAGTTATAATTTCCAGAGATTCTACAATATCCTTTATTCCTAACCATTGTTGCTCTTAAAATATCTCAAATTTAGGGTGCAACCTTATTAAATACTGACCCTCTTTGAGCCTATCGGTTCTTCTCCCTCTCTCAGTATTAAAACTGAAATTATCTGCAACCATTCTCAACACTTTCTTGTTTTCAACCCTGGCTGCACATTAGAAACTCAGGGGATGCTTTCAAAAATCCCTCATGTCTCCAAAATAATTACAACAGAATCTCCGATGGCAAAGGATCTATGCACTGGTATTATTATTTTAAATCACCAGAGCAGAGACTTACTGATTAAGGACATTTTAAGTTAACTTATTTTATTCATCCAATATGGAGAGAGAGAGAGAGAAGAGAGAGAGAGAGAGAGAGAGAGAGAGAGAGAGAGAGAGAGAGAACAATGCAGCATATTGAACCAAGCAGTAGAAAACAAATGAGCACTGTTCAAATCATTACTGCTTGTAAGACATTTCAAAACGCAACCTGCCCCCTAGCTAAGTGCGTCTTCATGGGCATAATTGGAAATGTGTACTATAAACAAGAAAGGTTAACAATGCTATTTATAATGACAAATTGACTTGCACTTGTCTTTTCTTGCAAATGTATGCTGTAATGACAGGGATTTAGGTTCTCCTCATCCTGACCTGTTTTCACTTGGACAGATGAAATGTCTAATGGTTGCCTGCTGCAGTGTCTGTTCATGGGCTGCCCTCCATCAATATTGGGATGGAAACATGCATACATTAGGACTCCACACTGCATTGTCCACAACCACGCTTATTTGAGTATGAATATCATCACTTTAAGATATAGGCTCCTGAAGCTCTCAGCAGTATTAGGTATTAATATTGAATTATATGCAAATAAAGCCATTAAAATATACTCCATGTGACCCTAGCCTATTAATGTGTTATACTTGCTAATCGTGGTGTGGTGCTCTGGAGTTGGCTCCAACTCACAGCGATCCTATGCACAATCGAAACACTGCCCAATCCTCCCCCATCCTCTCAGTCCTTGCTGTGGAGTCTATTGCTGCAGTCACTGGGCGATCTCTTGGTAGTATGCTTCTTTTTGCTTCTCTTCTACTTTACCAAACATGAAGTCCTTCTTGGACTGGCCCTTCCTGGTACCATGTCTGAAGTCCACGAGACAGTCTCCTCGATCTTCATTCCCACTTCGATCTTTTCCAAGCCAGATGAATTTGTTCTTCTGGCAAACTTATACTCAAGATTCTTTGCCAAGGCCATAATTCTAATTCATCAGTTCCTCTTCGGTCTCCTTGTTCATTGTCCAGCTTTCCCATGCATAGGAGAGACTGCACATACCCTGGCACGGGTCAGGGGCATCTTAATTCTCAAAATGATTATCTTTGCTCTTTAACATTCTACAGCTTTTTGTTGCAAATTTGCCCAATGCAATAAATCATTTGATTTCTTGACTGCTGCTTCCATGAGCATCAATTATGAACTCAAGCAGAATGAGACCCTTGACATTCAATTTTTCTCTGCTGTCATGAAGTCTGAGACCCGGGGACTTAGCCTACTTAGCCCTATGCCACTCTGTAAATTCATAGCTTGTCCAATGAACTTCTCTTATGAAATATTCTTATAGGAATGTGAAATATACCTCCTATTCAGTCTGTAATCGACCTGTTTTCCTACTCTTTATCTCCTCATAACCTATGGTTCTTTGTTTTGCTTTGAGTTTTGTGTGTGTGTGTGTGTGTGTGTGTGTGTGTGTACTGTTTCCTACCAGGAAAGTACAAATCTATAGCAAGCTAGTACCTAAGTCTAGGTACTAACATGTTAATTCACAAAGTGATATCTTTGCTCTCGAACATTTTATAACTGAGTCTGGCCCATTGAGCGTGCACAGAGAAGAGAGAACATAAAATTGTCCCTCGGATATAATAATATTGGTCAAGGACAAAAGGTCTTCTGGAAGATAACACTAGACCAATACAACATTTAGGAGCAAGGAGTACAATAGCCAAGCATCTTAGCCCTATCATGTCCAGTCCTCAGAAATCTGTTATAGGTTCTTAATCCTAATTTTACTTCCTGTTGTGTATATAGCAACCCCCCTCTTTTTTTTCTGAGGCTTTTTCTTGGCTAAGATAGTCTTGGCTTGGTCCTTAACTGATCAACCAAAGTAAACTTTCCCAGGATCTGTCTTTGTTTGCAGTGTTCTATCTTCGTTCCTTGACCATGCTGAGGAAGGCATGGGCTGGTGACGTTTACTCATTCGGTGGTAAGCATCATTGTTCTCTTAGCATTGAGGTCGACTCTATAAGGAAGGCTGTCGTCTTAGGTCTTCATCAGGAAGTGCTCAGGTCTTGTTTGTTTTCAGAAGTAAGGTACGTCATCTGAACATCCAGGTGGTGAGTGAGGCTTCCTCTGCTCCTAAAGCCACCTTCATCTTCATAGAGTCCCCCATCGGAGATTACGTATTTAGTACACAGGTTGAATAAGTATGGTATAAAGAGGTACATTTCCTGGTTTTAAACTATGCAGTGTCATCTTGTTCATTTCTAATGATTTCCTCTTGTTCTAAATACAGGTTCTGTATGAGCACAATTAAGGTACTCTGACATTTCCATTATTCCCTTTAAACAGTCAAAAAACACAAATAGCCATCTTTCTGATATTCTCTGTATTCAGCCAAGACTCATTTGGTATTAGCAGAGAAATACTTTGTTTAAAGTTCCACCTGAAATAATTATTTCTTTATCATATTCTACTTCCTTAAAAAGTAGAATGTCAAATACATCTTTTTAGCACAGTGACTGTGAGTCTCTTCCATTTCTTTTGACATTTCCTGCTTTCTTCAACAGTTTGCCTACAGGATCCTTTAGTATTGCAATGGAGGCTTGACTTGTATCCTCAGTTCCTTCAGATTGAGATAGCTCAATGTATTTTCCCCATTTCTTTTTCCAACTCCAGATCTGTGCACATTCCATTAGAGTATTTGACTTTGTCTTCTTCAGTTGCCCTTTGGAATTTTCTATTCAGCTCTTTCACTGTATCATTTCTTTCCATCCATTTAGCTTCTCAATGGTGAAGAAGTTTCTGGGTCTATTCTGACATCCATTTTGATCTTTTCTTTCATTCTTTCCTGTCTTTTTAGTAACCTTTTGTTTTCCTCTTGTGTGAGGTTTTTGATGCTATCCTATATTTCCTCTGGTCTTTGTCACTATTGAGGGAGTGTCAAATCTGTTCTTGAGATTGTCTATTCAGATTGGGTACAATCAAGATAGCATGTTAGCTCTCATGCACTTGTTTTAATCGGTCTTGCAAAATTCTATCAAGAGTTCTCTGTCTTTGTTTCTATCAACAAGACCATATTTTCCAAATATTCATCCTTGGGCTTTGTCTCCAACTTTTGCATTCCAATAGCTAGTGATTACAAATGCACCTTGAGGACATGTTGGATGAATTTCAGACTGAAAAAGTTGGTAGAATTATTCAAGTTTATCACCATTGGCCTTAGTAGTTGATGTATAAATTTGAATAATAGCTATAGCAAATCCTCTTCCTTGTAGGTAAATATATATTATAGTATAGCAGACAACATTGTACTTCAGGATGAATCTCAAAATGGAAGAATCTGCTGATGTACATGACACCATTCCTCATCAAGTTGTTATTTTTGGCAGAGCAAACCATGCAATTAATTGTCTGACCCAAAATGGGACGTATCACATCTTTAAAGCTCACTGATACTTAGGATGCTGATCTTTATGTGTTCCATTTCATTTCTACATACAATTTTCCAAGATTCT
>NW_022103900.1:49859866-49942246 GCF_000313985.2 Echinops telfairi
CACTTTGTGATCATTAATGAATATGTGAAACTGTTTTTTGTCTGTTTGTTTGTTTCTGTTTCTGTTTCGTTTTGGCTCATGCCAAATCAGCAAATGAAGGTCCTGAAAGTGTTGCTCCATCTACGTGATTAAGATGAACTCTATTTTGAGGCCACAGCTCTTCTCCAGTTGTATTTTGAGAGCCTTTCAATATGTAGGGCTAATCTTCCAGTAATGTTCCATTGCTACTCTAGGTTTTCAGCGGCTAATTTTCCAAAAGTGATCTGCCTATTCCTTCTTCTTAGTCTGTCATAGTCTGTAAGCTCCCACTGAAACCTGTCCAGCCTGGGTGACTCTGATGATATCTCAAACATCAATGTTATAATTTCCAGATCACAGCAGCATGCAGAGCACCACAGCGATAAACTGACAGACAAGTGATGTTGCTTGGCCATAAGAGCATGCTATCCGCTGCTGACAGTCCAAGGATGACAGAAGATGGGAGTTTCTCTACATCAAGCTTATCATCATAGGAGAAGGCAGAATGCAGACACAGATCAGAAAAGTAGAGCTTTCAAGAATCCTTTTTATTTTTTTCTCCCAAACTTTTAATTTTAAATTGGTGATGTGTTACAGAGTTGATCACCGTGTTTACATTCCACAATGTAAACAACTTATCATCACTCTCCATGGCTTGGCTTATTCCTGCGGCCCCTACTGCCGCTGTTCTTTCAAGAGAGGGAAACACACCCCTTGGCGACTTGTGGTTTGTTTTAATAGCAGTCACTGGCAGTGGCTCAACCACATAAGACCTGGCTTTTGTAAACTTCTTTGTGCAAAGTCCCTTTCAGGCTATGAATATAACTGAATGTAATATAACTGGGGGATTACTCCAGACATTAAGTTCAGCATGATATTAATAGTTACATTTTATCAATAGTGGTAGGACAGGTGAAGGGAAAATGTCCCTAAGAAAGCAAACCAATTCAAATTGCTTTTCATTTTCAACCTTAACTTTATTTTACCACAGTGACCTTTAGTCATCCTTTTATATGAGACATGTGTTACTACTGCCTGGCTTTGTCTTTACCATTTTTGTGACATCATTATAAACCCACTAGCTTTGGAAAATCCTTCTTTTGTCTTAATGTTAATGCCATAACATTACATTTTATAACTCGTGAAACTAGAATCCCAACTCTGCGAACTTGCAAAAATCACTTTTTGACTTTGCTTCCAAGGGGCATAATGAGCGTGCCTTGTGATAAGGCTTTGGAGAGGAACAGTTGATAATGTACTGACTAAAGCAGTTCATAAAGATTTGGCATATGATGGGGGGTTAGTGTGGTAGACAAGTTAAACATGCTTCTTCTTCATAGATAATTCCTCTGCTTTCTTCAAGAAAGCTTTCCCCTGACGCCATTCGCAGTTAAGTGTCCATCTTCCCGTACTCCCAGGGCACCCACCATGCTTCTAGAAAACATCGTGTTATACTCTTCTCATCTTGCCTTTCTCTGCTCCCAACACGGTGCCTCCACAGGTTTAATGTAGTGGGGCCTAGAAAGTATCTAATAAATGATTACTGAAGGAATAAAACAATGAGTCTTGATAGCACGGTGGCTTCATTGTTGGGCTGTGAGCTGTCAGGTGGGTGGTTTAAACTGCTCTGCAGGAGAAAGAGGAGGCGATCTGCTCCCATTGAGATTCCAAGTCTCAGAAGACCTGGATGTGGCTGCTATACATTGGAATCAACTCAAAGGCAGTGGGGTTTCTGGGGTGTGCATGTGTGTGCATTTGTGTGTACACACAGAGACAGGTGGCTTAAAATTTTGTATTAAAATATCATTGAAAGACCATGGACATTTTCCTCAAATTTTTTGAAGCCCATGCATGTATATGCCAGACAGAAATAGACATCAAAATTCTGATTCATTACAATACTGTAAGACAAAGTATAATTATTCTTAGGTTTCAAAGACTGCAAAGCTGTATGGATGTAGACAGACTCATCTCTCTCTTGCAGAGTGACCGATGAGTCTGAACACTGACCTTGCAATCAGCAGTCCACTGCCTCACCAATGCGTCACCAGAACCCTTTCTCTATGTGTGTGCTGGTGTACTTGCAGGATGCTTCAAAGAGCTCATAGGAAAATGGAATGAAAAGATAAGGGAGTTTTGTAATGAAAAGATAAGTTCAAACTTTTTGGAGTCCCCTCATGTGGTATGTGTGTGTTTGTGTGTCTGTGTGTGTACACACACATATATAGCTTTTTTTCCATTCCTTGATCAGGAGGATAAGGGATTCTAACAATATAGCAGACTACTCTTGGCACAGTAAAAATATAGCTGGGTTCTAGGAATGTACAAAAACCTCTCCTGGCACAGAGAAAATTCAAAATATTATTTGATTATTGCTCCAATTCAATTCCAAATTTAAAACATTATTTTATAAAAATTTCCAAATATCTCAGAAACCAAATTGCTCATCAATCAATTTTAATAATTTTCAATACATGGCTACCCTTGCTTCATTTATAACCCTACTCAGACTCATAAACCCCAATTATTTTAGAGGATGTTTAGACATCATGTAATTTTTATCTATAAATGTTTCAGAATCAAATTAGAACAGGATTATTTTTAAAAGCATATCCTTAGTCATACTATCACACATAATATATTAATAAGAATTTTGAAACACTAATAAATACCTGATAGCTGTATGCTCATAAGTGTGTTTGCAGCTCTGAAGTTTACTTGCTTGAACTGGAAGTCCAAAAAGTACAAGGATGAATTGATTGACATATTCTATAAACCCTCTTTACTTCTTATCTCCCTTGCAATTATTTTGGAAATATTTCTGAAGTT
The DNA here is from genome assembly GCF_000313985.2 of Echinops telfairi. Lineage (NCBI taxonomy): Eukaryota > Metazoa > Chordata > Mammalia > Afrosoricida > Tenrecidae > Echinops > Echinops telfairi. Next base: position 49,862,714 of record NW_022103900.1, read on the forward strand.
ATCTAGAAATGGATGGCTGGAAGAGAAAGAAAGTGGAGCCCTGATCTTCAGGGGAATTTGGTTTCAATGGATGTGAAGGGATCCAAAGAAGACAAAGCCTGAGTCAGCACAGCAGGAGGCTTGGTCAGAGACCCACCCCACGGAAAGCTTGATTCCCTTTGTGCGCACACTAAAAGAACAATTTCCTCCAAGACAGGAAAAGAGTGGGAGTGTTTGGCTGTCTTGGCCTTGACTTGAGGGGGCGAAGAGAACAAAGAAGGAAGCCACTGAGAGATTTCTTCCCAGACACCTGTAGTAATATGTGTGTGCGGGAGAGAGTCATACTTTCCTATCTGGAAAAAGTAAATGCCATGAAAAAAATGTTTTAGCGGTGCTCTGGATGGTTTTGGAAATAGAATCATAAAATCCTCTAAGAAGGCGATACTGCTCTAGGAGTTAAAAATATAACTGAAAGGAAAAAAAAAATCTTGCCCTCATGTATTAGTTAGATTCTAGTGAAGGTCTCACGGCATTAAAAAAATGAATTAGGTAAGTAAGTAGTGTTTGAACGATGACTGAATGCTGTGAAAAAAAATACCAAAGTCTAAAGCACACGCACTGTGGAGAAGATTATATGAAGTTGTAATTAGTAACACTGAAAGACCCCATGATACCGGATATTTCAGCAGGAAGATAGAGGAATGGAAGCGTTTGTGGTAAGAGTCATTTCTATGGCTGAGGAAAGAGGAATCTAAGCAGGGAACGTAGCATGTACAAAGCCAAAATTCAAGTTTAACAAACAGCCAGAGAGACAGGGATGTCTAGATCACTAGGAGATGAATACGGTCAGGGTATGATGGGAAAGGAGGTCATGAAAAAACAGATTTAATGACAAGTAACTACCATACAGAAAACTAGATATTAAAGACGTAGATGATTATGAGTTGGGCTGCTAAGCGCAAAGTCAATAGTTCAAAGCCACCAGCAGTGCCATACGAGGAAAATGAGGTTTTCTATTCCAAAAAAGAGTTACGGTCTCGGACACCCACAAGGGCTCTGTAGGGTCTCTGAATTGGAATCAATGCTATGGCAGGGAGTTTGAATGAGAAACATAAAAGCTTTAGGAGAAAATAGAGGGTGATCTCTGTATGTCTCCATAAAATAGAAAAAAACTATCTTAAAACAGGTAAATGTAAAATAATTCAACAATATTAAAATTAAGCACTTCTGCTCGAAATGAGACACAATTCACCCTGATGGTGATCCATGTGCCATATGTAACCCAAAAAAGATTTAAAATCAAAACAATACGCCATTGAGTCCATTCTGGCCCACTATGATCTTACAGGATGAGGAGAACGTCTTCTTAGGGTTTTCCAAAAAGAGACAACCTTATCTTTCGTTCAGAAGCAACTGGTGAGTTGGAAACTCCAACTTTATTAACGACTTAACCCACAGCACAACCAAAGCAGTCTGCATCTTTAATATGTTTGAAAACACCCATCTTTTGTGGAATATTGCCAATTTCCCTCTCCCTAGGCCTGTTCCCTTTGCTTCTTGAATAAAAACATTGCCTGGTCCTGAGCCACTCTCACAATTGTTCCAATGTTTACTCCTATTTTTGCAGTCACTGTTTCCCTCTACCTCTCCTTTACCAAGCAGGATGTCCTTCTCCAGGGACTGGTCTCTCCTGACAACATGCCCAAAGTCTGTGAGATGAAATCTCACCATCTTTCCTTCTAAGGAGCACTCCGACTGTCCTTCTTCTGAGACAGATTTGTTTGTCCTTCTGCAAGTCCACATCACTTGCAAGACTCTTCATCAGCACCACAATTCAAAAGCATCTATTCTTCTTTGGTTGTCTTTATTCAATGCCCAGTATTCACATGCATAAGAGGCAATAAAAAATACCATAATTTGGGTTGGGTGCACATTAGCCTTCAAAGTAACTGCTTTGCTTTTCAATACTCTGAAGAAGTCTTGTGCAAAAGATTTACCCAATACAGTACATCTTTTGACCTCTTCACTGCTGTTTCCATGAGGATTGATGATATACTCCAGCAAGACAAAATCCTTGACAGCTTCAAATTTTTCTCCATTTATCATAATGCTACCTATTGGTCCAGCTGTTAGGATGTTGGTCATCTTTACATTGAGTGGAAGGAGATACGTTGACACAGTGTCTGCAAAAATAGGCTCAAATTATACTAATTGTGAGGATGGTGTAGGACTGGGAAGTGTTTCATTGTTATATACAGAACTTCTATGAGTTGTAACTGACTTGTCAACACCAAACAGCAATGAAAACTCACATACACACATCTTCTGTGTGTATATATATGTGTGTGTGTGTATTTCTGTTTCTAAAATGAATAACTTTTATGAGGCCTACTCATGGATCTTTCAAATTATATGAGGACACTAACTATAAAATGAAGGCCAAACAGGGAATTATCACTTGTTGGGCAACTACCAATGGGCTTCACAAGGCATTGAGTCAATCAATAAAATAACACCTTATTAAGAATTTAGTTATCTCCTTGGAATAATTTACGCTTTGTGATCCAAAGGGCAGCATAGGCCCAAGGACAAAATCCAGAAGACAGGCAGGATTAAGCAAGAATCTGCATGGAAATAGGAAGCACTGGGAGGAAGTGCGATGAGGGATGTTACATTGTGAGGCTTCCAACCAATGACGTGAAACATACAAACAAACAAAAACATGTGTGAATTGTTGAGTGGAAAACTGACTTGCTCTGTAAACCTTCACCCAGTTCCCAATCAAAAATTCAAACAACAAAAATAGCCACCAAAAAAAAAAACAACACCCTATGGAATGCAGTTCTACTCTAACAGACATGGGGCCACCATAAATTGAAATAAATTCAATCATAACTGGCAAAAAGGAACTTAGTTACCTTATAGGTTTTAAATGATACAACTATCTTATAGATGAGCATTGTGTTAAGGAAGGTAGACTAGAGAAACAAATTCAGTGACATTCACATATGTATACATACATACATGTGTATCTCATATAAATACATATGAGATGTATATCAAGACGTAATAATATATCAAGAAATCTTCCCAGCCCAGTCCAACTCAAGTCCATATGTCCGATAGTAGTCTATAAGGCTCTCTTTAGACTCACGAAGTTATATGCAATGATGCAGAACGCAGGCAGATCAGGCCAGTGGTTGTAGAGTCATGTGATAGGTGGAAATAACCCAAGACTCTGGCAGCTATCAGTGTGGTAAGCAAGCAGGCAGGCAATAGGGGAGAAACAGAGGATGAGCCCCATGGTCCCTGCTTATAAGAAGGCCACACACTCCCAAGAGCATAGCATCAGGCTGTGATGCAATTGCTAGGTCGGTCCCTAGCCAGGAGTATCTAGCTGACATATACTCATCTGACTAGTACAAGCATATAGGATATCAAGGAGAATAACTAAATCTCGAGGCACAGAGCTAAGGATTAACAACACCAGCAGTAGACTACAAGTCTCATAGATTCCAATGTTTAAGCTCTGCCACTGGGCAGCATTTCATTCTGTTAAACATAGGACTTCTGTGGTGGAACTGACTTATCAGCACCAAAACCAAACAACAATGACAACACACACACACACATCTTTGTGAGTGTGTGTGTGTGTGTGTGTGTAAATAAAGTAGAGAAAAGGTTAAGAGATGACCTGTCATCACAAGAGACCAGTACTTGGAGAATGACATCATGCTTGGTAAAGTGAAGGAGCAGAGAAAAAGAGAAAGGCCGTTGGTGAAATGTATTGACACATTGGTTCCAACAAGGGGGTCAAATATAAGAGAACTGGTGAGGTGAGCACAGGACTGGACAATGTATTACTCTGCCGAACACAGTGCCACCAGGAGCTGGGAATCACTGGCTGGCACCTAATGCCAACAAATCAAATAGAATCGAGTAACAATGTGATGAATGCTGTGGTCCTTCAGATACGAGAAAAGATATTGCTGGCTTGATTCAGACATGAAGATCTTTTCAACATAACTAGTCACTGCTTTCACGCGTCCACAATCTAACTGGCATCAGAATACGCATGCAGTCTCAAATCAGGTAATCATAAGCATCTTTTAGGTGTCAGTGCACATTACATTTAACTTGGAAAGTTTTCAAGTGGCAGAGTATCTATCATTCTTGGCATGTTTATTTTTGGATTCCTTGCTCCTTATCTTTGGGAGCATGTCACTCAGCACATAGATATTCAACCCGAACTACACAGGTACTGCAACTCCATTTTGAAGGAACTACAACAGAGTGGTAGTATATACACTGGTGATTTTTCCAAAAGGGACTATTTAAAAATTATTTGTCTAAAATATAAGATATTAGCTCCATTGTGACTGTAAATTTAATGTCACACTAATTTGCTATTTAAGTAGTTTGCTGTTCTTACAAGACTTGGAGATCCAAATTGACATGCTAAGATCCTGACATTTAACCCCGCCTCTCACCCCAGGATTTGTTCGTCACACAAATTAAATAATCTACATATATACCCTCATCTTAATTGATCTATAGTGAGTCAAAAACCTCCAGAATCTATGTTCTACTTTAGATTCACATAGCACGAGGATGAAAACAATCATTCATATTTATTATAGATTACTTCATAAACTTAAGTAATACCTTAGCTAAAATATAGTAAGCGATTCTATTTCTTTATTGGAGGGACATCAAAAGCCTGAACATAAACTCCAAATGAGAAGGGTACCATGGTTTCCATAAAGCAATTCATTTACCTACTTGGGGAAATAAAGAGATGGGCTCAGTGCCCCCCACTGTTTGCTCACAGATCCAATGGTGAATGGTGTGGGGGGGTATCTTTTAGGGAATGCTTTGTACAACTACATTTTTTTTCTTTTATTTCGTAAGATATTATTGTCATGAAGCAGTGCTTCCAGGTGATTCCAATGAACAACAATGTTTTGGAACCACAGGTTTCAAACTCACATTCCCTCCGATAGTCTCCCCCTGTAATGGTAGCCCCCTAATTAACTCATGCTTATTTAACAATCTCTTGGTCCCGAAGCATAAACTAGGCATGAAAGTAAATAGGCATAAAGTGGAAGCTGGGAGGAATCTGAAAATTGAATCTTTGCTGCTCAAGGTCTCTGGGCTCTCAGGCTGTGAAAAGAATCTGCTAGGCTTGAAAAGTTGGAGGCAGAAAGAGACCATAGAGGCGTGGAACTATTTTCATTACAATGAAAACCATTTAAGTTAGTGGAGTTGCTGAAAATCAAAACAAAATTTGAAATTGCTTGACCAGCAATTATTTTACATGTTCTATGACTTCTAAACTCTTAGCTCTTGCTTAGGTAAGACATTCAGGCAAAAGATAGAAAGTTCTTGGATGTAGCGGCACACTTTAAAATAGTAGTGGTGGAAATAATTCCTACTATTTCCTACTATATATAAAGATTGGTCACCAGGGTCTTTAGGTTCAATAATGCTACTATGCATCTCAAAGTTTCAGGGGACCTTGATGGCTCCCATCACAATACCTGGCTGCTAAGATTGTGTATTTTTTATATTTTTAATTTGGTCTTTACCTTCTTACAACCATTTAACAGAGAAATTCTATTGATCTCACATGAATAAGAAACTTTAAGAAAAAGCTACACCTCAATAAAACATCATTATCATCACAGATTTTCTACTATTTACATAGTAAATAGTAGAATCAGTTCTGCCCCATAGGAAGCCTGTGCCCAGCAGAACAGACCACTGCCTGGTCTTGTGCCAGCCTCACAATTGTTCCTAGCTTTGAGCCCATTGTTGCAGCCACTGTGTCAATCCATCTGAGAGTCTTCTCTTTCACTGCCCCTCTACATGACCAAGCATGGTGCCCTTCTCCAAGGACTGGTCTCTCCTGACAACATGTCCGAAGCACATGAACCGAACTTTCCCTATCCTTGCATCTAAGGAGCATTTTAGCTCTAATTCTTCCAAGGCAGGTCTATTGCGATTACAATCCCCTCTGAGATGTTCCGTGTTAACTGGCTCCAAGTACAGAGGTGGCTTTGCTGGCCCATTCTATTTTGAAATGGAAAATGTCTGGCTACTCAACTCACTCAGTTCATTTACTTCGGATCTTCATTCAGGAAAAAATATTTTGGAGAGTCTCTGGAAAGAGATTGGTATCCCACCCCCTCCCCAACCCCAAGGAAAGAGCTGGTAAATTGAAAAAAAAAGTTCTACTCAATATGTATAGTTCAGCAAAGCTAATTTATTGCCACTAAATAATTCTCAGGGGAAAAAAGGCACTATTGAGAATATAAAATGGCAAAGTGATAAAAGCTCTGTGGGAGGCAATTTAAGACAATGATATTGGGTTAGTTACAGGTCGAGGGCATTAGAAACAGCCTGTCCTGCCATTCTCGAACTGAGACAGCTAGCCTCAAAGACATTCCAAGACAATGAGCCATGTTCTCAGCATCAGGCGGAAAGATGGAGACACCAGCAGTCTCGGAATTTCACAGGAGAGGGCTGAACCCCCCCGCAGCTGCAGCTCCTGGCCCTCCCTTCTGGGTTCCCTCCTGACCACAGATAGGCACGACTTCACTGGCCCCATCTCAGACAGGTGAATCTCACCTGGAGGGCAGGGTAAACTTCTCCCTCTCTCTGGACTGGCCTCAGTTTATCTTTGCAGCGAGGCTAATATTTGATGATGAGAAGTTCAAACAGCTGTCACGACCTCTTTGGAGATGGTTTTAAGTGGCAGTCAATGCCATGTTAATATGGGCACCCTGCTATACCACTGCAATGAAGTGTGGCTCTAGGTGCGTCAAAGAATTGTTCAGGTATGCATGGTGCTGCAAACCAGCCTCTGTGTTGCAGATAAATGACACTCTGCTCCCATAAAGATTTATAGCCTTGGAAACTCAAAGGAGCAGTTCACTAGGACCCTACTTCATAGGCTCACTATGAGTCAGATTTGACCCAATGGCAGTCGAGTTTTTGAGAGAGATGTATTAGTAATATAAGCATAGGACTTAGGTAGGGACTTAAGTTTGGGCTCCAAGCACACTAGAGCCCCAAAGATATTGTGATAATGATGGTGCTTTATGTGTAACCATCATTGGATGGATGCTAAAATTGCAACAGCAAGGACCGCAGCTAGTACTCCAGAACAACATGTGCCAGACTATAACATAGCAGACCTACATGTGCTTTTCCTTCTCAGTTATGATGGATCTGGAAAGAAGAGATTTCATTTACATACTTGCACAAACCTAGTTCCCAGGCTGACAAACGAGCAGAAAGAAAGATGCTGGCATTCGTTAAATGGTTATGTTTTCAGCAGTGGGAGAAGCATCAGGTGGTTAGGAAAGAAACACTTATAAGACAGCATCCAACTACCTGTTTGGCAGAACCTCGGGCAGGTGGTCCACTCACTGAAAGGTGTCACTATGCAGTGTTTTTTGCACGGGCGGAGACATGGGCGCGCCGTTTCCGGCCGAGTCGAATCTGGACATCTGTCAATGGAAAAGAATGTATCAATGTCTCCCAGAGAGAGTAAGTGCACAGAGCCAGGATCTTTGAAGAGGGCAGAGCAGTTTCGCACTCTCTTAGCCCAGAAGATTAATCAAGCTTCTTTTAGACTGGCAAAGAAAAGAAAAGTCTTGCAACTGATGATGTCTCTGGATGTCTCAGAAAAGATAAAGCATAAGAAAGGGGCCAAATGAGTGTCTGACTATCAGTATCAATACAGAGAACTTTTTTCAAAATTAGCAAATTAGTAAAAATATTTTCGTAAAAGTGCTTTAAGAAGGGTAAAAGTTAAAATTAATAATATCCCACCAAACCCCCCAAAAGAAGAAATTATAATGTAATATTTAAGATGACACGTATTTGTATGGCTTCAGTTTATTATCCTTGGCCCATGAGATTCCATTTCCTTTGGTAGGAGTAAGCAAAATGTGACAGAGGGTAAATAACAAATACAATGACATCAATCAGGAGAGAGACATTTCAGTTATTTTATTTTTCTGACAATTCATGTAATGCTCCCATTTGGGAAAGAAATAACATTGTCAATGATTCACAAGCATTTGGAAAAACCTAAAATCTCAGAAAAAGGCAACCTTCTCTGTGCGTGCGTTTGCTTGTTTTCATCCACAGAGAAGGGTAGAAACTACATGGAGTAGTGATCAATGGAGATGAAGAATGATCGTATGCTGCAACGTGTATCTGGCTGTTAAATGGTTTCCCATCGCTCTTGAGAAGAAGCAGAGACCTGAAGCTTAATAATGTAAGCTTTGGCACTAGATAGTTAGGGTACAAAAATGTTGGTGCTTCATTAAGAGATTTTTCTGCATTCTTTACTTATATCCAGTGAAAACTCTGAGAGGAACTGTAATCTTCATTTTTAGACCAAAAACTGAGTCACTGAAATTATACTGGGCTCAAATTCACACATCAAGGAACCATCTGAGGGGAATTATGACAGCAAAGACTCAAATCGCCAGTCAATCGCTGTTCCAATAGGAGAGAGCAGATGCAAAGGTGAATGTGAAATTAACAAAGAAAGAATGAACTAAAATATGCACTGAGTCATGAAGGTATAGCAATTTGGCATCAAAAGGTCATCAAGTATATGCAACTTGACCAACGCCCCACCGGAGTGACTGCCCAAATGTCAAACACACCAACAAAGGAAGAGAAGAGATGTCAAGTGGTCAGGGCAACAATGGAAAAAACAAAACAAAGCACGGTTGTATCCTCTCACCATCCTCATTCAAGCTTCATGCTGAGCAAATCATCGGGGAAACTGCGTTATATGAAGAATGAGACATCGGACTGGAAGAAGGGGGGGAGGGGAGAAAGGGGGAGCCCATCACATGGTTGGATATATGGCCCCTCAAGGGGATAAATAACAGTGTCATCTCTTTGATTATTGTAATGTGATGTTCAGGGAACTCAGACCCATGGACTTGATGTACAACACAATCAAGCCTTGTCTTTCCTGGCCCTTCATCTTCTTAATAGGGTTTGGCATTCTGAAATCTGTGACCTAGGCCACTCGGTATTTTAAATGCCTTCCCGCCTAGGGGCTCATCTTGAAGCACTACATCAGATAAAAATCTGTTGTCACCCCCATGGAGCAGCGGGGATGTGAGTAGTCTTACCAGCATACAGAGTGCATTGAAAGTGGATTACTGTAGACCTTAGATCACCGTAGAACTAGTGAGGTTAAAATATAACACCTTAGCATTTGACCTCCCTGTTTAAGTTTGTTCTGCTTTTTAATATTTCCTACTTCCTTTTTTGATTGAGATTGTCCTCTGGTTTATTTTGTTATTGTTACTGGGTTTTGTTTGTTGCTGCTTTAAAAAAAATGTTTTCTAGAATGTGATCTCCAGGACAGGAAAATCCAGAGAGACAGCAGCTGGGTGACTGGCTTCCTGGGCATGTGGAAGAAAATGCAAAGTCAGAAGCAATGATAACAAGAAGGAAGAAACTATTCTGGAACTGATTGGGGTGGTGATAGGACAACTCCTTCTGATGTGACCAAACTATTGAAGTGCATGATATGTGAATTATGTGTCAACAAAACTATTTCCAAATTTGTTGTCACCCATCGGGTATTCATTGGCTAAGTTTCAGAAGTGGAGTGCCAGGCCTTTTGTCCTAATCTGTCTAAGTCTGGAAGCTCCACAGGAAAGTGTTCACTGTGGGGGACGGTAGGTAGCTTTCAGCATCAAACCAACACATGTTACCATAGTCTGAAGAACTAACCGATGGGTGGTAGTTGTCCCTTTAATGACAGTGATGTTTCCTACTTATTTACCCTTTATAAATAGAACTCACAATAAACACTCACTGGGAATAATGTCAGCCCTTCATAGTACAGCCCTTTTCTTTCACAAAAGATGATCATTTCATGAAACCAATCTTGGGCTGTTCTTTTTCTTTTTAAGATTCCCCTGGGGGTGGGGGTGGGGGTGCACCATTCCTGGAAGTACTGCAATACCAGGTCAATGCGTGGAGTGGACAGAGCAAGCTCCTATTCCACCTCCCTGCTCCAAAAATCCATTTAATATATTGCCCTCGGATAGAGGATGTATCAGATATTAAACTGATAAGAACAGATACTACATTTGATCTTAGCCAAAAGGCCGAGAAGTGATATGGGCTGTCCTTTTTCAGAGGCCACTATATGGGGGCCTTTCTGGCCCACAGGCGTGACTTCTGATTCAGTCGGGGCCACACATTCTCTAAAGTCAGTTAAAGTATCTTTTCATTTCTTGGCCAGTGAAGTTCACCTTGTTCTTCAGTGATTTTACTCCCTCCTCTTTTCTATTTATCTGACTCTTCAAGGGTCACCAGATTTCTAATCTCCATACATTTTCTCCCATTCTTCAAATATTATCCTCTTTGCACAAAACAAGTGAATACCAAAGAGGCAACTGATGGCAACGATCGACACATAACCACCCCACCACCCTCACCCCCAGGGGAGTGAGCCACAGAAACCATGGGGGAAAGGAGACAGAGGCCAGTGTACGTTATGAAAATAATAATAATTTACAATTTATCAAAGGATCACGAGGGTGGATGGGGAGGGAGAACAGAGGAACTGATACTGAGGGCTCGGTAACGAGTAAATGTTTAGAAAACAACGATGGCTACATATAAATATGCTTGATACGATTGATGTATGCATGGTTATAAGAGCTGTGAGGCCCCCAATAAAACGATCTTTTACTAAAATAAATAAACTAAACTAAAAGGCTTCATTTCTGTCCTTCTGTATTGTGACTTTCTCAAAGCGGTTTTGACATCCTTGATGTTGCTGGTTTGGTGTTGGTGTTGTTTGTGTGTGTGCACTGTTGACACAAGTGGTTTCCATGCCTGGATGGTGACATTCTAGCTTGTATCAAATCTTTAAAACACAATCCACACTTCTAAGGAGCATTCTGGTCAATATTTAGTAATGGTAGGTAAAAGATGGAATGGTGTTCCATGCTAGCAGAGCCTGAATATCAATAAGTCACTAGGGATATTACATTAATTTCGATGGCAATTTCCAAAGCAAATTTGAAACCTTCAAATAAATGCAAGCCTATGGATTCGCTTTTTAGCTGCTAAATAAAGTGTGGCCTCTTGCCTTCAGTCACAATTTAAATTTCTTCTTTTTGAGTTAACAATCTGATCGCAGATTGGCAGTGCTCTCAATGAAAGGATGGATGCTTTCGATTTTAGTACATCCATATCCCTGGACTTGGGCTGGACTATTCTATAGCTATTGTCTCTTGCTTGCCCTGTAGGCTTTAGTTCCTTATAGGCCTGGTGCTGGATGGAATCAAATGGAGCTACAGTGACTGGCCATTCTTCAGTTAGGCCTCCGCAAGCAAGCTGCAGACACATCGTGCTCCAGCTCCTTTATCAGCCATCCGCCAGCCACTGGTGCATCTGTCTTACTCTCCGAGACGGGGCAAACCTGCCAGCTTTCTAGACAGTGAATGCTAAAATGGAGCCATTTCTTACTATAGCTCACAAAATGCCAGGTGTTTCACCTTCAAAAGGCAGAAACTGCCTTATCGGGAACTTTGGAAGGCTACGTATGGATTGTGTGTTTGTAATCTTTATATTATTGCTGTGTTGGGGGTTTTTTGAGGGGGGGTTGTTTTGTTTTGTTTCCGGGAGTACATTTTAATAGGAAAGAAGGTATTGAAAAGCAAAACCAAACCAAACAAAACCCCAGAACTCTCCCAACAAGCTCTCACTTTGGGCTCCCTTGTCCCCACCTGGTTCTCATTTTCTGATAGGATCAGTTCTATTACTTTACAATAGTAACATTCTCACCTTTACAATTACATGGAAAGCAACATACCAACCCAGGGATACAAGAACTCGCAAAAACCCATGAGCGGGGTTTTGAGACTGTGTACATTATTGTTAGCCCAATCATTGCATGAAGGCAGCGCTTTCTCTCTACCTTCAGGCTACTCTTTAGGATATTTTTTCTTCATCTCCCTTATCCCACCAAAAGACGTCAGAGTTATCGAGATATATTTTTCATCATCCAGACTTTCACGTGAAACAGAGAAAAATTTATTTGTGTATATAGATAATAGTATAATATATAGTACATAAAATTTTAAGGAAAGAATGAAAGATGCATCCTATGGCTGATAATCTCAGTGTGGCCACTACATATGTTCTCAACTCAATTAATCTCATTAACCTCAAGACTTTTAATTAACTTTACTGAAGTCAATGTATGCTGCTCATGCTTAGCAGGGCTGATTGGAGACATACAGTAAGAATTAAAGCTAGGTTGTGAAGTCTCCAGTCTCATTAACAGTGAAAAAGAAATAGTAATTAGCAATGTCTTCATATGGATGTGTGTTTGGGAGAAAACATCTGTGCAATTCTTTTTGATAAACCAGGAAAAAATACTAGGGTTGTTCACTGTGTGATGACACATAGTCTATCTCATGTGTGTAAACTTTCAAGCCCATCCATAGTAGTCCATGACTTAGGCTTCAACTGGAAACTTTTGGCTCTATGATAATTTTGTGACTTTTTTTGAAGGGGGGTGGGGTAGGAGATCAAAACAAATCTTAAAGTCTATAAACCACAGCGAGCAAATTGTTTGTTCAGAGAGTTTTATTTTCAAAACACTGTAAGTCAAAGTAATTATGAGGACATAAGAAAATAGAGGACAATTTAAACATAAAAACCAACTTTTCATATCTTCATAACCCTTTGCAGCATGAAGATCCTTCATTCACTAGGTGTCCATCTCAGTTTAAGTGCTCTATGCTAAGTAAACAACACTATATGTGCGATAAGTAGTTGTTTTGTTTTTTGTTTTTTCTGCTTGGGTTAAGAGTTGAAACATTTTGTGGTAGGAAAAGATCAGATGCTAGGTGGCTGAATCATTCCGTCACTACAGAGAATGATAGTTTAGTTTATGCAGGGTCTTCTACACCTCAGCTACATTTACTTTTAAGTGGATATTCATTCTGATGTTTCCAGTATCTTTTTTTATAAAGTAGTTGAGAAGTTAGGTAACAAAGATGAATACTATCCAGACAATAATCCTTCACAGATAAAAGGCACTCTTATAGAGAGAGTATCTTACTATGTCTTTTAGAGTGTTAGCAATGGCTTTGACTGTCACTTAAGCCAGGTGACATACAGATGTCATTTTCCCATCTGCTTATACCTTTCATTGATTAGATCATTTCACCTGGTCTCAGGGCTGCATGCAAAGCTGGGAAACATAGATGATGGCTGTTAATCGAAGCAAAAGAGAAAAACAAATCCCCACAAAATATTGCAAGCTGTGTAGAGTTTGATGCGAGAGTAGAAACAATAGTATTTATACGTTTATACAACAGGAAGGTTGTAGATAAGTAGATATCTGGTCACTATTTTGCATGACAAGATTCTTTACCAAGGCTTATCCTCGTAGGTCATATAATTATTAGAGAATAGAAATCAGCCCCTTCCACTGAAGACTCCCTTACAGTGGGGTCTCGGGGAGGAGACGAGCCAGTCAGGGGGCAATATAGCAATGATGAAAAATACAACTTTCCTCTAGTTCCTAAATGTTTCCTCCCCGCTCCCACTATCATGACACGAATTCTACCTTACAAGTCAGGCTAGACCAGAGGATGTACACTGGTACAAATAGGAACTGGAAATACAGGGAATCCAGGGTGGAAAATCCCTACAGGACCAGTGGTGTGAGTGGTGATACTGGAAGGGTAGAGGGAGAATGGGTAGGAAAGAGGGAACTGATTACAAGGAACTATATGTGACCTCCTCCCTGGGGGATAGACAACAGAAAAGTGGTGAAGGGAGACTTCGGACAGGGCAAGATATGACAAAATACCAATTTATAAACTATCAAGGGCTCATGAGGGAGGGGGGAGCGGGGAGGGAGGGGGAAAATGAGGACCTAATGCGGGGGGCTTAAGTGGAGAGGAAATGTTTTGAGAATGATGAGGGCAATGAATGTACAAATGCGCTTTACACAATTGATGCATGTATGGATTGTGATAAGAGTTGTATGAGCCTCTAATAAAATGATTAAAAAAAAAAAAAGAAATCAGCCCCTTTTCTCATTCCAAGTTCTCATGGTGTAGTTCATGGGTGAAGCTCAGAAGTATTCATCAAGCACAGCTACACGTCGGACCCTGGGAAACTCAGAGATTGCACAATAAGAAACAGCAACGCCCGATTTTCTGGAGGCTACATGTAGAAATAGAAAGAGTGAGGGCCTCCTTGCTGGGCTGCATTTCGGCTCTTAGTCACCCTTGTTTATGGTGACCAGATTTAAAGTGGGACACCATTGACTGGGGGAGGGGGGTTTCTTGATTAAAAAGTTGGATAGACCATTCCCTAGCTTGTTGTGCATTCTTTCCAAAAATCAGCACTTTTTTAAAAGACCAAAAATTGGGACTGTCCTGCCAAAAGTGGGACGTCTGGTCACCTTACCTTTGTTTCACTTGCAGAGCCATCTGCTCATGGCCCGTCTGCACTACTTCTGCCACCGCCGTGTCATGTCCGTGAAACCACCATCCTTGACCCACCTATATTCAGCCAAAGAGCCTTCCATCATCATGTGGATGTGGCCCAGATTCCTTCACTATGGTGTCCCCGACTGAATTAAATAGGTGTTCCAGTCACCCAAAGCAGCAAACCCAAATTCTATTGAGTTGGACAGAATCATACTTTGCTAAAACTGGAAGGATGCTGTCAGAAAGAATGAGACCAGGGTTCGATGCTGCCAGCCCTTGCTGGCCTCCCTGGCTGCTTTTGTTGGGGCTCAGTTTCACTTTCTCTTTCTGATTTTTATCTCATGTTCAACCGTGGCTGGGACAAGTTTGAGTTCATAGGCGTAGAACATCAGGGGCAGGAAGAAAGGGAGCTTTATTTTTCCAGCTTCAGCTTGACAGGTTCTGGACAAGGACTCTATGTTGCCTAGTGTGTGTCAGGAGCCCAAACTGACACCAACCTACCTTGTGGCTCTGGGTGGGGTGGGGGTGGGGGCAGTTAGACCACATGAAGGTGGAATTCAAGCATGGACTCTGGGGGAGGAATCCCTATTAACAGACCAGTCACTTGGAAAATAGCCCCCTTCCATTTCTTTTTCACAAACTTTTCCACATAGACTTGGGGAAGAGTTATGTCCCCTCTTTTGGTCTAGAAATAAAATTTCAACAACTTTGTTTGCTGGTCAACTACTCTTTTTTCCTCCCAATCATTTACAATTTCAAGGACTCTCTCTAATATCTATATCCTAGTCCTCATGTCCAAATTTGTATTCTAGTATTCTTGAGACATATCTGTGTGCACAGTATTATTATTGTCATGAGTTTGTTCAAAATCATGGTGACCCTGTGTTCTTCTGCCGAGCAGAACTGAAGCAGATTGCCTAGCTCGTCTTCCAAGGCACCTCAGGGTGGCACCTGAAACTACCAACGTTTGGGGTAGGTGTTCAGTACGAGGCTCTAACCTAGTGGAGATCAGACAGAGATAAGTATAATCAAAAACCACTGATGAATTGATCTGCCTACTACATGAAAGATGTGTGGGGCTGGCAGAAGTTTCCTTCAAAACAAGTCCCTGAATCCCACAGACAGGTCATCACCGGAGGTCACTTCTGAAAGGTCCTACCCTGAAAATCCCATGAAGCACAGTTTGTGACGTAAGGCATTACCACGAGTCCACCCTGTCTTGGGTCCTTCAGTTTTCTTTATTTTTGCTTTGTTAAAGAGGTGCACCATGTGACTCAAAATGCTTTCAAGGTGCTGCTCGATCCTCATATGATTGGAGAAGATTTTAAAATGCTGACATGAGCTATAGAAATGTGTTTGATTATTAAAGCATTCAATATGTGTGGGCATAATTTCATTGATTAGCTAAAATGCATAACCGCCCACGTGAGTCATACTGTAACTATATTTATCTTTGTTTGAGACATATATTTTACTTTTTAAAAGTAAAAATTAATAAATAAACTTGTTTTTTTAAAAATGTTATCATCACACAAACCAGGCATGTTAGCTTACTTGATAAATCAGTTTTGTTGTGTTGTGTTTTTTGCTACAACTAGCCAATCATCAGTTATCCAAATCGCAATGTTCCAATAATCATCAACACTGTCAGTAGTAAATCAATACCTTTTGGCCATCACTTGTCCCACATGACTCTTGACACAGAAGACCCTCCGCGTCTGAAAGCCCACTCCACACGTAGCTCCTCCATTCCAGCCAATGGTCGCATTAAGGGAGGGCACCAACGTGCCTTCCAAACAGGGGCCCCACGGTGATGTCTCCCAGTAGAGCTGCACACAGGAATGGCCACTGCACAAGCGCTGCTCTTGGAGGGCTTGACTAGGAGGACATGGTTTCCCACCTAAAAGAAAAGACGATACACCATTGCTGCGGCTGCTGTCCTTGGGTTGCTACTGCTGCTTCTGTGACCTTGCCGACTTAATGAGCTATAGAACGGAGCTTCTGACACTGTTTTCAAACGGCCTGAGCAACTCTTCATCTCAGTCAAAGGCGTGGCGATTTTGTCCTGTATTACAACCACGGGTAACATTGTCCTCTTCTGTCCCAAATATCAAGCAAGTGTCCATGCCTATTCGCTTATAAAACAAATACATTCTACCACCCAGTTCTGGAATACATACTTTGAGAAAAGCTTTACAAATGGCTTTTCTTCTAATGTTATTATATTTTGAATAAATAGATCTATTAGCCAATGACTTAAACTGGTATGTTTTAGGATACACACATGCACAACTACGCACACATGGGACTTTTCCCTGAGAATTGTTTTTCTTAGAGAGCCATTTTAAGACACTCATTCAAAAAAATACACTTCACTGATATTTGAGAAATCTGGAAGTATCTGCTAAGCTTCGGCAAGTGAGAACCCATCCTGAATCTCTGACATCCCTGACAGTGCTGTCCACGGGCAGAGGACCAGGCAAGTATGCCTTTTCACACTCAGGGGAATAAGACAATCAAACTCATTACTATCTTTCCCCTCACATTTTTATATTCATGTAAAAGTGTTATTTCTCTACAGTATTGATCTTTTCCTAGTCATCCACCCTATAATGTTTTATTCAATAGGCCTGGTGCTTGAAAATATTTGAGACCTCGGTTTTGTAATTCTTGTTATATTTTCCCCATTAAATACTACTGCCTCGTTTTCCTCTTCTAGAAATGTAAAAGGCAAGCTAAGAAAGAAAGCATACCTTAAGAATATAAAAATGTTGATTCATCTCAACCCTGGCCCCATTTCTCTGAATCACAGATGAGAACTCTTTTGAAAAAGGATTTCCTCACAGTCAGAACACTCAATAGTTTGCTGTTCCAACAGAGTCCTAAGCAGACAAAGTCTTGGGAGGGCATGAAAGGAATGACAGGCATGTGTGCCAGGAGGCAGAGCCCAGTGCTATAAATGTTTGGAACATCTGTTCCTTTAATTTGTCCCGATGTCACCTGTCTACATTCCCAAAGCACTTTCTAGTTCCTTCAAAGCCATTTTCACAGCCTTCATCTTTCTCCCCCTGCCCACAGGCCAGCATGACAGAACAGGAGCCCAGGGCTTAAGGATCGGGTAGCTTGCCAATGTTAGTGGCAGTTCCAGGTCAAGAAGCCAAGTCTCCTGATTCCTAATTTAGATCTTGTTTTACCAAAAATATTCCAATTTTGCTCCGGGCTACATGAGCTACCGCTACCCAAACCTGGATGTGTCAACCAAGCCTGGCCGCCTCTTCTCAAAAAAAGCATCACGAAATGTACCAGCTACTGAGAAATCTGATGGAGGCTTGTTTGCTGTCTTCATCATTGGGTTGTTTTTCATTTCTCTGTGTCTTGTTTCAGTTTTGTATGCTTTTCTTTGAAATCCAGGACAGGTAAATCTATAGGACAGTAACCCCGTTAATAATTATCTAGGGGCATGGCAAAAATGGTTAGGGTAAGATGGGGGGGTGAACAGCAGCGAAGAAGAGAAAGAAGAAAATGTTTTTAAATGGATTGTGCTGATGATCTCACAACTCTTCTTAATATGATTGCACTATTAAGTTGTATGCTAGCAGAATTGTATGTCAATGAAACTACTTAAAAAGAAAGTTACTCTGAAGTTCTAAGGACTGTACTGGCACATTTGATCCTTTGTGATAAATGAAGTGTTTCCTTTGTTATGCTGATTAGGTTTGGCCCTCAACTGAGGCTCTTCTGAGCAGCATCTTATAAAACAGCAGACCCGTCACAAATGCTCAGGGGGACGTAAGATGATGGTGAAGTCATAAGCATCTATAAGCAGTAAAGGAGCAGCAAGTGTTATTAAACTTCCCAGAAACTAGAGAGAGGCCCTAAGAAAGATCAGCACGGTCAAGACTTTGATTCAGATTTTTACTCTCTTTAACTGAGAGAAAATAAAATTCTGTTCTTGAAAGCCGGCCCCGTGTGGTATTCTTGTGTTGCTGTTGTGAGAGCACTGGGCGACAGGCACTTGGAATCAGGGCACAAATTGGACCACTGGTGTGGCTGCATTCACAATATAAACTTTTCCGTTCCCTGTCAGGGAACAATTCTTGACCAAATGACTCTCATGTCAACACTGTTCCTTTACTCACCTTCTCCGGCCAATGCCAAGATGATCCTCGATCGTCTCTGTGTTCCATCTGAGTTTTTATTTGTACAGGACTGGGAACAGGCTGTCCACTTTGTCCACTCACTGACCACACAGTCCATGTGGCAGGGGATCTCACAAGCCATCTGTTCCGGAGGAGGAGGTGCTGGACAAAGACTCCCTGATACGTCTCCTCCTGCAAGCAACCGGACGAGGACACGTGATGATTAAAGCACAATGGAGACCAGTCCAAGGCATGTTAGGGTCCACTGTTCCCTCAGTTGGTTTAACTCAGAAGACCGTTCCTGGTGTCCAAATCAGTAAAGAGACAAAACAAACAACCCAAGGATAGTTTTGTCTGCCTTTCTTAGTATTTTGTCAAGAAAAATTGCCTGGAGGTCACTCAGCATTTAGAAAGGTTGATACCACTGCCAAATTCCCACTTAACATCCTTCATAGTTGGCTTCATTCAGGGAAAAATGCTAGCAGTGGTTGGGTGGAGGCAACAATGACTGCAGCAATCATCATGTAATGAATATGCATTGGGTTACTATCCACATGGTCAGCAGTTTGAAACCACCAGCATCTTCCAAGGGAGAAAGACTGGGCTTCTCCTCCCATCAACGGTGACAGTCTCAGAAACCCACAGGGAGTGCTGAGTCAGCATGTCTCCATGGCAGTGAGAAGGAAAATAAATAGGTATTTTTCTGAAAAAATGAAACTGGGGGTAATCTGTTGGGTCTAAGTCCATAATGCACGGGGAACATTTATTGTATTGTATTAAGAAAAAACTCATTATAATTTTCTTCTGGATATTTTCACAGTCAAATACATAACCTTGCATAAGAGTGTCATATGATGACTCTTTTCTTCTGTTTGTGACTGGTGATAAATAAACTGAAACTACAATGGAAATGGACTTAGGCCTAAAATTTCATAATAAATTGAGACAAAAGCTGAAAGCCAAACATTATATGTATATGCAATAAAATAAATTTCTAAACAAAAATTACACCCACAAACATAGCACAGATGCATTCTAATTACAAGTATTTTCAAATTTACTATTATCCTAGTAACCTTCTATTAATGAAACTTTTGCAGGACTCATATAATAACACCACAGGAAGTGATTTTATCAGAAAATATAAAATGACAGAGAATAGTACTTTACAACTACAGAGGTTAATATGATAGAATCATTCCTTTTTTTTTTTCAAAGAGCTACATTGCTTTTTTTTTTTTCCTTTTTTCATAAGTTCTTTTTTTTTTTTTAAACATTTTATTAGGGGCTCATACAACTGTTATCGCAATCCATACACACATCAATTGTGTAAAGCGCATTTGTATATTATTCTCAAAACATTTTCTCTCCACTTAAACCCCCGACATCAAGTCCTCATTTTTCCCCTCCCTCCCCACTCCCCCCTCCCTCATGAGCCCTTGATAGTTTATAAATTGGTATTTTGTCATATCTTGCCCTGTCCGATGTCTCCCTTCACCCACCTCTCGGTTGTCCGTCCCCCAGGGAGGAGGTCACACATAGCTCCCTGCAATCGGTTCCCTCTTTCCTACCCATTCTCCCTTTACCCTCCCTGTTTCGCCACTCACACCACTGGTCCTGTAGGGCTCATCCGCCCTGGATTCCCTGTATTTTCAGTTCCTATCTGTACCAGTGTACATCCTCTGGTCTAGCCAGACTTGCATTTCTAACTTGCTTTTCATTATTTCAGATGACTAAAATGATTTAAAGATTTGTCCAGGTTATTTATTTACATATTTATTCACATATGCTTAGAATGTATTCATATATTTATTCCCATATTCTTGGAATAAAAACTTGCTCCTCACTGATAGTAATTCAACTTCCACTATCCTCCAGTTCACAGTTTCCCTATAAAAATAGAGGACACAAAAGAGAGTGAAAGCATTTATGGTTTGAAATAACAACACGGAGCAAGAGGGACAGTTATGTCTGTATGATTTTCTGCTTCTGGAATTCTCTTTGTCATAATCTGTCCATTACAACAATAACTGAAAAGGCAAATAATATTCATCAAGCATCTCCTTTGAGCCAGGAACAGTGTCAAGGGTTTCTCATAGATTACTTAAGCCCCCTAAGCTGAGATTAGAGACAGGTGTGATTCATCTCATTAAATGTAGACCTAGAAAGGATAACATGTTCAGGCTCACAGAGGACTGAGCTAGGAATCAAATCCAAACTTTCTGACTCTCAGACCTCTGCTGTTCCCATGAACGCTGCCATGTCTAATTCCAGAGAGAGAGATAATCCTTTTGTGAGGAAGCAAACACACACGTCGGCAGTGAGCAATACCGCCTAGCTGCATTCATATTTGTAAACGAGGACGGGCTCAGTGCCCTTGCGGTCAAACAAAGCTTTGCAAGCGCATGATGAGAAGCGATAGAGATTCCAGCAGATAATCAAGCTGAAAGACCAGTTCGGAGCATTGTCTTCTCAGTCTGAGTCTGTGCTCCAGTTGAGCTCACACGGTATATTTGATTCTCACATACAGGCACACACACATACATAGACACACCAATGCAGCGGTGGGGTGGTGCTTTCCCCTATCAAAAAAGCAGGTAGGCCAAACAAGATGCGCACAGAACAGTTAACTGAAATTCGGTTTCCACATTTATTAATATTATCAGCATACAGTCCACACAAAAATAGTTCAAAGCAGGGTCGTACAAAAATATCTTAGAGAATAATGTATTTGCATGCACCGCATGATAGATAGACGTGGAGAAAGTTCATGTTTAGTGAAATCGCCCAATCACGCAAGGACAAATATTATATTATATAAATTGACATAAGAGAAGCAACGACAACAAGAAAGAGAAAGACTTTCAATACCAAATAAAATGGAATTGGGAGATTGCCCAGCAGGGAGAGATAATTAGGGAGGGAGAGACCCTTAGTGGGCACATCTTGGGTGAAACGGAAGATGGTAGTCCATATGAGGAAGAAGGCAAATCAGAGTGAGTGAAGGGTAAACTATCAGGGTGCTGATAGCACTTTAAACTGTTGGATGCAAGGTAGGTGATCTGAAATGTAAACCCCCACCCTCCTAATTTACAATAAAAAAGTCTTTAAAATAAAAATAAAATAAATAAAGTTGAATGAAGAAGCAATGAGCTGGAACCCTGAAGGAGAAAAATGATGACTATATTAGGGGCTTTATGAATAAAAATGGGAGGAAAACTGGAAAGTTTTAAAACAATGGTCTCGCTGCCGAAGCACTGCTTAGAAGTATTGAAAATGTGACTGTGTTCAGTTTCCAAAGCTGTGCAAGGGAAACGGACAGACTGTCTCCCAATGACTTGACCAAAAACCATCCTTTCTGAGGAACATGTCGCACCCATCGGTGGCACTGGTATGAACACACTTTTCAAATGCTCTGCCTTCGAGAGTTACACTAATACTTGATATTACTTGATGTGTGTATACAATGTGCAAGGCTTATGACTGCATAAGATGCACTGCAGGTGTCATTTATCCCCTTAAAGCTCAGAATTAATGATTGGGAGGAACTATCAATAGATAAAAGACACAATCCAAAATTAAATATCAAATGGAAAAGGAGTGCTTCACACAGACAGTAGTCTATCAGCTCAGAGACCTGAGTCTCGGAAGGAAGGAATGCGTGATAAAGAAAGACCTTCTACAAGGGAGGCGAGAAAGACTGTGAACTGGTGGTGATGGGGAAGGGTGTGTCAGGTCACGAAGACGTCAACAAAGGTAAAGTCTTGGGAAAGGACACGTTATCTGGAGCACAAAACTGAAGCGAAGAGTACTGGTCACATGAGAAAAACTGCATGAGAAGCGAAAGCCCACACTGGGAAAGTGATTTGAGATCAAATTCTAAATCAGTTGGAATGGCATGATTTAAATTCCCAATCACTTACATTTTCTATGATACGATTATAACATGTTCCCAGTCACACATCTGACATCCTCAGGAACACAAACATATTTGTAAAACCTTAAACCCAAAGCAGATCTGAACTGAGTTGATCTGATTCAAGTGTGTCAGAACAGAATTGTATCCCATAGGGCTCTCCTGTGGCTGTGATCTTTTCGAATGCCTGGTCTTTCTCGGAGGTGATTGTGGGGGACTCAAACTCTTGCTTTTGGGGTTAGTTGTCAAGTGCTTAGCCATTAATATCACTCAGGTATTCCTTTTTAAAAATGTAACCTCTGTTCAAACATTTTCATATGGCTACCAATCAGACCCCTAATTCAATATATTTAGGGTCTCACTCCCTGCCACTGAGCCAATTCTGACTCATAGTGGTGACCCTATCTATATGGAGAGATTGAACTAGGGGGCAGGGAAAATTGGAATGAACAGATTTGGAATTCTGTTGCCAGCCTTTAGGTAAATTAATCAGACAGGTAATTCCGAAACTGAACCAACAGATTAGGCATAAAGAAGCCAATCAAATAGTCATAAATAGGCTCTACAACATACATAGAGGCTATTTTCTAAGATGATCTTACAAAAGAGACGTCTATTTGTGAATATTAGCACCAACACTTAACTTCCTCAGTATATCAACTTCTTTGACCCTGAGTTGTCTCTTTTTTTAATAATAGCATTTACCTTTCAGGGGCTTGGTAGGGATTAGAAATAATTAATGTAGCCTACATAACAAGGTAAGCACCACTTGGTTGTCTCTGAATATAAAGCAGCTTTTAAAATGAAGTTTACAACGACTAAAAAGAATGGCTTTCTTCTTCTAAGACTCTAGATATTTACATAAGCACCATGAGAAATATTGTTTTTCTTGCTTTACTATTCAGACATGTATAGAAATAGCTACTATAGCTCCACAGGTTGAATCACCTAAAATATAAAGAATATTTATAATTATCTGGATAATGTAATTGACATGGTTGGCTAGCATAATCCATTCAAGAATACTTTACCTTTGAGATAGTTTGCTGTGCCAGCCTAGCTGATAAACACAGGTGGGATTGACTGAAGGGTGGAGAGATAAATGGCTTGGTGAGCCTCGCCTTTCTTGTCTCTCTGTGATCATCAGACCGGTGTGTGGCCTTACTTGTTTTGTGCCTCAATTTAAAGGCTACACTACCTCTGAGACACCTAGCCTGTGGACTGTGTCGCTGTAATTTGAGGTCCCTTTAAGACTTCTCTGGAGCTGGAGACAGGGGGTTGGTGACCTGCCTTGTGATTGGCTGCTGTGCTGACATAGCCTAGCTCTCTTTACAAATAGAGGAAGATCTGGCAGCAGACTAGACTTGAAAGACTGCTAGTCTCTCACAAGTGTCTCTCACGGACGTGAGTTGAATTGAGCCATTTGTAGTGCTTTATAATTTAACTGTTCATTTCTTGTATTATATATTTATCTGTATATGATATAACAGTTCATTTCTTGTTATATATCTAATTATCTTTATACATAAATATATTAAATTATCAGCAATTTGGTCTTATCTCTCTAGAGAACCCTGTCTAACACAACCTTGAATAAAGATACTTGCTCTCCCCAATGCACAGAGAAAGCCCATCACAAAGCGAGCATATACGCATACCGGTCTCCATTTTCTTGTAAGGAGAAACACCTTAAATCTCAAAGAACCATGGAAAATGAAGCAGCATATGGGATGGAAGCTTGGCCACTCAATGTAATGTTCACAAGCTCCGATAATCTAATGTCCTAATAAAAGAGGATGTACATAGAGGGAAATTGAAATCATCTTTCAAAAAGACTACATAAAATCACTCCCAGCCCCGATCAGGCTCTGGAATCAATAATGACAAACTCTGTGTTTTCTTTTAATAGAGTTTGCTTGCGTAAACAAGTTATGATTCTGAACATATGGAGTGTGGCATTGCTTCTAAGTTCTTCTCCTTGACTCGGTTTTGTTTGCTTGGGAAGTGGAGGGCAGTGGGGCAAATGGTCAGGTGATTGGGTCCTGGCCAGAGTTTACTCGACTGCTCTCAGGTCTGACAATATCTGGCAATGAGAGCAAGTACTTGACCAAGATAAACATCGACCCTATCGGGCAGGTAGAACTGCCCCTGTGTGTTTCTGAGACTGTAGCTCTTTACTGGGCTAGAAAACTTTGTCTTTCTCCCATGGAATGGCTGGTGGTTGCAAACTGCTGGACTTGAGGTTAGCAGGGCAATGTGTGACCACTACTACCCGGTTAGAGTTCTATCCCCTTTTCAGGGGGAAAAAAACAAAACCGTCTCCCATCCCTCTCCCACCACACAAAACGCTTTTACTATAGCCCATACTCCTGGAAAAGTGTAGGTATCTGCTTCTGCATCCCCCACTGGATGGCTGCATTGCCTTCGATGGGGCAGCCTCACCCACTTTGGAAAACACTACTTTAAATGAAATTGAAAGTGAACCAGTAAGTCTCAAATGCACTGAAGGAGTTGAAAAACAGATACGTATTTTTTTATAATACAAACCTCAAACTACTTCAAAACATAATGCACACAGGGTACTAGATTGATATTTCTTCTTTATACTGCTATAGTATCTATTAAAACTTATGAAAGTTATTAAAATACACTACATGTCATAAAATTTTATGTCCTATTTAAATCTCAACAAAAATGCCAATGGGTTTTTATTAAACACTTGCCAACAGCTGAATAAGATGTCAACACACAATGTTGACAATGGAAAAATGGAATCCACATACACTCACCTAATTTCATTTTCTTAATCTAAATGTTACTTCCTCAAGGACAAGTAACCTCTGGGTACTTATGGACTAAAATGCTAGTAAGCTAAAGCTATGTTTATGTTTTCAAACCAATAAAATATGGAAAAGAACCTAAATATAAGCTATTTGCACCATCCATTATTACCAGTAATGCAACTGATGTTTCTGCTTGCTTCTAATATAAGGTGACCAGATTGTAACATTGGTAAAGCGGGACACCATTGATAAAACTCATATCCTGGCGAAATAGCCACATGGCACCCGAAAACTATATACCCTAGCTTGTTGTGCATTCTTTCAAAAAATCGGGACTTTTTTAAAATGCCGCGGGATGCGGGGAAAAATTGTTAAAAATCGGACTGTACCACCAAAAGCGGGAAGTCTGGTCACTTTATTCTAATATCGCAATTTAAACTTGTCCATCTAATATACAAATATAAGAAAATTAAGGATATTTACTATTAAGTAAAATAATATGAAAGAGAACAGAAATCATTAACAACTATAGCATAACAACAACAGCAACAGCAAAGCCCCCAGGTATGTGGGAAAGGCTAGAGTGGGGAAGGCTGTGGGTTAGCCTCATCATTTCAAGTGTTATTTAATATTCACATGAGTGCCATTAGAGAGGCATTCCTGGTACACCCAGGCACAAACAGGTTAAAAACATGTTCAAGATCAAACAGTTATGTGTCCAAGCTGGGCCCCTGAAGCACAGACCTGTAAAAAGTTACAAGTCACGCTCTTGTTATTCTGTTGAATCGATCTCGGGCTATTTCTCCTCTACGGCTTTCTCCTTACATTACTTCTGGATCATCTCATTCCAGTGTTTTTAAGGATTGCCAAGCCACAAAGACAGTGTTATCAGGAATCCATCCAAAGAAATGGTCTCTGAAATTAGTCAAGGATCCCATCAGGGGATGAGGCCCATGGGACCATCCTTTTCAAAGACATAAAAAAATAAGCAGTCTAGCACCCGCAGGTTAAACATGAAACTGGTAGGCACCTGGCATGGAGTACTGCAAGGCCTATCTATGCCTGCTGGTCAGCCCTGGCTCCTAGCTGGTGCCCATCCTCCCAAGAACCTTGATTACTTTGCCCTCTGCAGCTCAGAGTTCGAGGGAGGAGTCTGGGCGTGAGGGGTGTCTCATTCCTGGGTGGGTGACTGGCCATGAGGTAAGTTTAGGGAGGCTCCCAGGGGTGGAGTAGAGAAAGCCTGCTGCCATTGAGTGTGGGTCGAGTCTGGAAGGGGCTGGCAGGGGTGATGGATGGCAAACCATGGAGATTTCAAATTGCTAAAGGGCAGAGATTGACATGCGATATGAGGGCAGCCCCAGGAATCAGTTTTATATCGCCTAGTAGAAGTTTTGAGTAAATGGGACTCGAGAAAGGTCTTTTTCCCCTGGAGACACTTCAGCGATATGGGAATAAACCAGCATTGGGGTGCAGTGTGGGGAGGTGGAGTGAAGTATTGAACTTGAAGGAGGACTAGATAAGCTGCAGTGTGAAGTCTGCCTGGAGTTGAGCTTAGGGGAGGAGTTACTCAGAAGGTCTTGGCCCTTCCCTTGGGGTGGGGTTTGCAGGTGTTAAGAAACTGGTTAAAGATCTAGAACTCAGGTTACCCAGCGTCAGAATTTAGGATGTGATAATGTGATGGGAAGGGGCACCTTGGGAGAGGATGGTGCAAATGGTAGTTCAAACAATATGTTCCCTGGGTCTAGGTGGCAGAAGGATTAGGTCCACGGGAGGGTTGGGGTGAGGTCAGGATGCTGTTAAGTTTCTAGGCCTGCGAGGCAGCCCCTCATGGGTTCTTTGTGCCTCTTCAGCTCGGTAGCACAGCCCACGAGGTCGGTGCCATGCCCTGATGGAAGGGGTGGGTGATAACATGACTATCTTTCAGCCACTGCTTGCCTGCCTCCTGATTCTGGCTCTTGCCTGGGTCTCAACACGCACTTCCCAGAGTGCAGACCCACTGCCCAAGCCATCTGGGACACCAACTTCAACACAGGCCGGCAAAGCCATGACAGCCACCGAGGGCGTCAGAAGGGCAGCTCCCAGAGCCGAGGTCCCCAGCCTGAGACACAGGTCAAGCCACACAGTCAGAGCCAGAAAAGAGGTCCCCTAGGAACACCACAGCCACCAGGCACCCCCTCAGGGGCCCCTCATGCTTCAGTTGAAATGCCTCAATGATTCTGAGCAGGTGGCCAGGGCCTGGCCCCAGGGTGCCATCAGCTCATTGAAAAGCACCCAGTTTCCTAGGCGCGAACAAGTTCTACCAAGGGCAACATCTAGGAGATGAGTCTCAAACCCTGGGCAGCCGTCAACACCCCCTCAAGTGCATTCTCCACTGCCATGCATCTGCACAGGTCTGCACCTCCTCCACCACAGTCCCTGTGCCCACCAGGGTCAGAACAGGGCTCTCAGGGCTGGAAATAGGCATGCTGCTGCTGCCCTTGCTGCTGCTGCTGCTGCTGCTGCTGCTCTGGTACTACCAGATCCAGTATCTAGCCACTTCCCCCTGACTGCCACACTGTGCTTCCGTGGCTTCCCTCTGTTCCTCATTCCCCTTCCCTTTGCCATGTCCCTGCATGGGCACTTGGCAGTGCTACCCACCCCTTTGGACGATGTGCCAGTGTGAAGCTGCTGTTTGCCCAGGCCTGCCTTGCCTACCTGCCTCTTCTCCCTGTCCTTGAGGCCTGAGCCACACTGACAAGAAATCCTGAGGCTGCTGGAGGCCTGTCCCTGTGACCTCCGATGTGCTGAGTGCACTCCTGGCATGGTTGCCCTCAGCCCCACTGGCAGTGGGCTCTCCAAGGTCAGGCAGCTGCTGATGCTGTCTAGTCTTTGGACAAAGTTGAGCAGCCTCACTTGGCCTGTCTTAGTGCTCTCTCCCTGAGAAACTAGCAAGCTCTTGTCCCAAATACTCCGTGAGCTGACCTGGGGACCCAAGGACTGGAGAGCAGAGAGTTGTTCTCTGGAACACATGAGATTAAAAAAATAAATGAAGTGTTCAAAAACATTTGAAAAAATGCAGATGGAAAAGAGTTCAAAATGAAGAGACAAAAGAGTGAGATGGAACACATGACTAAATAGGAAAAGAGCCACGCTGGTAGTCAGCAAAGACAATGTAGACGATGTGTAATTAACATATAACATACTCAAAAATATAGCAGTAATGTGAGCGTGCTCACAATGTGACAAATCGTCCAACTTAAATAACTAGTAGAAGAAAATAGAGAGGACTTGAAAAGCAAAGGCTCGAAGAAACAGAGCAGGGTACCCAGGGGAAACACCAAAAATAAAGGTTTCATGTAAGAGATAATATCGGCTATCAAAAGATATAGCATCTGCGGTCTTAAAAGCTTGAAGGTAAACAAGCGGCCATCTAGCTCAGAAGCAACAATGCCCACATGGAACAACATATCAGCCTGTGTGATCACGAGGTGTCGAATGGATCACTGGAGACAAGTGGGTGCATAAGCAAATGTGGCGAAGAAAGCTGATGGTGCCCGGCTATCAAAAAGTATAGCGTCTGTGGTCTTAAAGGCTTGAAAGTTATCAAGCGTCCATCAAGCTCAGAAGCAACAAAACCCACATGGAAGAAGCACACCAGCCTATGCAATCACAAGGTGTCAAAGGGATCAGGTATAAGGCATCATCAGAACAAAAAAAATCTTACCATAGTGAATGATGTGGGGAGTGGGGAGTGGAGACCCAAAGCCCATTAGTAGGCCACTGGAGATCCCCTTGCAGAGGGGTCTTGGGGAAGAGATGAGCCAGTCAGGGTGCGATGTAACAATGATGAAAAATACAACTTTCCTCTAGTTCCTAAATGTTTCCTCCCCGCTCCCACTACCATGACTCGAATTCGACCTTGCAAGTCTGGCTAGACCAGAGGATGTACACTGGTACAGATAGGAACTGAAAATCCAGGGAATCCAGGGTGGATGAGCCCTACAGGACCAGTGGTGTGAGTGGTGAAACAGGGAGGGTAGAGGGAGAGTGGGTAGGAAAGAGGGAACCAATTATAAGGAACTATATGTGACCTCCTCCCTGGGGGACGGACAACAGAAAAGTGGGTGAAGGGAGACGTCAGACAGGGCAAGATATGACAAAATACCAATTTATAAACTATCAAGGGCTCATGAGGGTGGGGAGTGGGGAGGGAGGGGAAACATGAGGACCTAATATTGGGGGTTTAAGTGGAGAGAAAATGTTTTGAGAATGATGTACAAATGCGCTTTGCACAATTGATGTGTGTATGGATTGCGATAACAGTTGTATGAGCCCCTAATAAAATGTTTAAAAAAAAATAACACCTAGTAAAGAGAAGATCATATCTCTAGGATGAGTGCATGCACAAAGACCACGGGTGCTGGAATTGCATCTTCACAGCAGGTGAGCTATTTGTTTTAGAAGCAAACTTCTTGCTGTCAATTCCCTCACTTTGCAGCTCTACCGAGTTGTTCAGTTTAAGGAACATTACAAAGCTTATACTTTGATCACATATGAGCCTGGCACATATTATAATGTTCTACCTATATTTAATCATTTATCCTCCTAGAATAAATAACAGCAACATAAATCAATCACTCAGTGGATGTCAGTGGCTGTTCTGAGTGAATGACATATTTTGGCACATTTGTCCTACGGGACCACCACTTGCTTGTGTGTGGCCATGCTGTGGCAGCATGAGTGTGAGGCTAGACGTTATGTCACTGGTATTTCGAATATTGGCAGGGCCACTCAAAGTGAGCAGACTTCAGCAGAGCTTCCAGACTAACAAGAGACTACGAAGGAGGAATAGGCTGTCCACGTCTGAGGAATCAGCCACTGAAACTCTCATGATTCACTGGATCATTGGCAGATATGATATGGCAGATCCAGATATGATCAGTAGGTGAGCAGGAGAGATGGAGTGAGGTTTCCTCTAAAAATTCCCGTAGGCTAGCCCTCACCACCCAAAAACAATGACCCAGTACATTGCCACGATGGGGGAACAGAATTGGAAGAAGGCTTATTAGCAACTTGCAATATGCAGATGACACAACCTTCTTGCTGAAAGTGAAAAGGACTTGCACTTGCCAATGAAGATCAAGGATTACAGCCCTCAGTATGGATCACAACTGAATATAAAGAAAACCAGAACCCACACAACTCGGCCAGTAGGTGACATCATGATAAATGGAGAAAGATTAAAGTTGCCAAGGACGTCATCTGGCTTTGATCCACAGTCGCTGCATCAGTGCTCATGGAAGCAGCGGTCGCGATGTTGAATGATGTCCTGCATTTGGTAATCTGCTACAGGAGACCTTTTTGCAAGTGCTAAAAAGGAAGGATACCATTTTGCAGACTAAGGTTTGCCAGATCCAAGGCATCATATTTTCAACCACTGGGGAAGCTGGACACTGAATAGGGAACGCTGAAGAAGAATCAATGCATTTGAATTATGGTGCTGGTGAAGAAAATTTAAAGACCGCCAAAAGGACAAACACATCTGTATTGGAGTACAGCCAGAATTCTCTTTAGAAGCAAGGATAGAGGGACTTTGGACATGCTATCGGGAGAGACTTGTCCCTGGAAAAGGACATCATGCTTGGTAAAGGAGAAAGGCAGGAAATAAAGGGAGACCCTAGAGGAGACGGATTGACACAATGGCTATACAATGGGCTCCAACACAGGAACGCATGTGAGGATGGCGCAGACCTAGGCAGTGCTTCCCACTGTTGTACCTCGTGGTGCCATAGGTTGTAACCAACTGCACAGCACCTAACAACTTTTAAAGAAACTTGGCAACCTCAAATAAAACCAAATAATTTTACTTAACTCTGTTTTAGATTTTCAAGGTTTCTCCAGCTCCTCTTTCTTTCTCTTTCTTTGGGTGGCAGTTGAGTATAAGAGAAGCATATATATACGCTTAAGTATTGTGGACATGAGGAAAGTAAAAGGAAACAGAATAAAGAACTAAGAGACAAAGGGCATTTATCTAAATACAAGCATGTATGTATGTAAATATATATATGACGAGAGGGAAAGAGATCTATATATATATAGGTTTAGTATTAAGGTAGCAAATGGACATTGGCCCTCTACTCAAGTACTCCCTCAATGTAAGAAAACTTTGTTCTAATAAACTGGCATTCCATAATGCTCACCTTCCCAACACGATCACTGAAGACAAAGCAAATGTGGTAAAGAAAGCTGAGCTATCTTCACCTGGCTATCAAAAGATATAGAATCTGGAGTCTTAATAGCTTGAAGAGAAACAAGCGGCCATCTAGCTGAGAAGCAACAAAGCCCACATGGAAGAAGCATGCCAGCCTGTGTGACCATGAAGTATGGATGGGATCAGGTATCAGACATCAAAGACTCAGAACAAAAAATCATATCATTGTGAATGAGGGGGGTGCAGAGTGGAGACCCAAAGCCCATCTGTAGACAACTGGACATCGCCTTCCTGAAGGGTTAAAAGGAGGAGATGAGCCAGTCAGGGTGCAGTATAGCACCGTTGAAACATACAATGTTCCTCTAGTTCTTTAATGCTTTCTCCACCCCCACCATCATGACCCCAATTCTACCTTACAAATCCAGCTAGACCAGAATATGTACACAGGTTCATATAAGAACTGGAAACACAGGGAATCTATGACAGATAAACCCCTCAGGACCAATATTGAAAGTCGTGATAGCAGTAGAATGTGGGGAAGGTGGGGAAAGGAAGGGGGCACCGATCACAATGATTTATGTATAACCCCCTCCCAGGGGGACGGACAACAGTAAAATGGATGAAGTGAAACATAGGTCATGAAAAAATAATAGTTTCTAAATTATCAAGGGTCCATGAGGGAGGGAGAGATGGTCGTGGAGGGAGGGGGCAAAATGAGGAGCTGATACCAAGGGCTCAAGTAGAAAGAAAATGTTTTGGAAATGGTGATGGCAACAAATGTACGAGTGTGCTTGACACAACGGATGGGTGTATGGATTGTGATGAGTTGGACAAGCCCCCAATAAAATGATTTTTAAAAAGGTGCACACTTTCCTTTGAGTTGTCTTGCTTCCCCATTAAGTTACATCCATCAAGCTTGTCTTCGTGTAACATTGTGCTGTCTTTGAAAGAGGAACTCATCTGCAAATTTGGGGGCCGTGTCAGTTTCTGACTGGTCCATACAACCTTATACTCCACTTGGCCTAACTGTGAGTGGCAGTGGTAGTGGTATACTTTTCAACTTAAATGCGAGGGAAGGGTTTGAATCCTAGAAATATACCCCAAAAGCAGTCACCACCCACATTGTGCCCCATCTATAACTGGAGGACTGCACATTGCTAAGATATTGAATTGGTTTCAGCAGGGCTTCCAGACTAAGGCAAACTGGGAAGAAATGGCAGGTGATCTACTTCTGAAAATCAGTTTGAGGTGCCCATGAACCAGAGGCCAATTAAACAGCGACCAGCATCAAAGCCATCACATCAAGCAAAGTCCAGTTTTTGAAGGTAATCGAAACTTTTACATCCACACAGGAACATACAAGGAATTAGGATCTCGTCCACATCATAAAAAGGGACACTAGGTTGGAAAAGTAGGTGGCAACTAGCATAGATCTTCTCTGTGATTAAACACAGTGCATCATTTTGTCTCAATTATCACAGATTTACCAGGGACCTGGTGTGCATAGACTCATCCCCAAATTTCTAACAAGACTAAAGCACTGACCTCTCTATGTGTTTTTTTCCCTTCCACCTGCCTGGGATTTCTAGTGTTCATTTCCTCCAAGACACAGTTTCCTCTTCACAGTTTAGGGAGGCGGATTCATCTACCTTCTGCTCCATGTTTTCTGCAAGGTTCTCTATTCTCACCCACGAAGCAATCTTAAATAGGACGCTGGCTTCTGGGACAGTCCACCTTCTGAGTCCTGTGACCTTGCTTCTCTGTGTTGGAAGAAAGCGCTTCAGACTGTACTAAATGCTTCGCTGCCACAAATCAAGCTCTTGCATCAGAAAGCTGTTGCCTTTGAAGAGTCTCTACATTTCATTAGCGTACACTGACTCGTTTCTATCCCTTCGCATTTAAGAAATAAAAGGCCAAACTCTTCCTGGCACATTGAACGCCTTAGAATGCCATGGCAAAGCCCTGCCCAAGAAAGAACAAGAGCACAAGAATCTTAAAATATGATCTCATGGCATCTGCATAGTGGAAAAATTTTATTTATCATAAGAATTTTACTGGAATGTATGTGTAATTTTTAAGATACAAATACAAAATTACTAATAGAATAAATACGTGATCTTTGTAGTACAGAAAGTGCTTCTTCAAAAGGTAAAATTGTAGACTAAGTAAATAGTACATTAAAATGGTCAGAACTTTGTGTTTAAAGAATTACACACAATTCTTTAGCCATATATAATTTCCGGACATTAATGAAATTACACTTATACTTATCATCAAATATCTATCATAGATATAAATGAAAACACACTGAGTCCAACTGTATCTGATATATCATACCTGAACAAAGGAAAGGTATGCAATAAGCACATATAAAGAAACTACACTGACAGTTACAAACTTCGCTTTTGCAATTGATCACGTGGTCGTAAGTGATAGGTAGAACTACCTTCTACTACTACCCATTCTGTATTACCTTTGCCCTCAGCAAGCACCTCAGCTGGCTGTGGTTTTTTGCCAGGTGGGGTGACCCAGGCCTTCATTCCTGAGGGGTCTGGGTCATTATATGTCCTGTCAAGACTGGGTTGGTGTAACTTACCATTTACTTTAATCACAGGGCATGGTAGCACTAAGAGTCGGCCTATGGGATTTCCTGGATTCTAGACATATTCTTCTTTACCTCCATTACGTAGCACCAGTCCAATTTCTCCTTGATAATCAGGATCAATCACACCACACAGTACAGTGACACCCTTCCTGACCTGTTGATCCGAAGGCATAAGAAGCCCAAAGTGGCCAGGGGGCATTCTCAGCTGCCAGTTCAGTGGAATCCATGCTGTGTTTCCAGGTGGGAGAGTTCCTTCCTTCGGGACCAGGACCTCCAGGCCTGAGGAACACAGAGTTGCTGGGACAGGAAGCAAAAATGCTGCAAGTGGATCACTAGGAGTAATAGTGAGTGGTGCCAATCCAGCTACCACCCCTTGGTTCCTGGACCCATAAATTCTGGCTGTTGGTGACACAGCACCATATATTGGCCGCTGGTTTAGAGCATACAGTATACCGCTTCCTGGAGAGCATTGCCCCAGCCCCTCAAGTTGTTGCCACTAGTTGGTGCCGTAATTGTGTCTTTAGGAGCTCATTCCATTGTTCTATCAATCTAGCAGCTTCAGGATGATAAGGAACATGACACAACTAGTGGATTCCATGGGCATGGACCCATGGCCAACCTGGCCGATAAACACATGTGGGGTTAATTGAAAGGTGGAGGGATAAATGCCTTGGTTAGGTTGTGACATCTGGATTTGTGCTGACAAAATATTGAGATTCTTTGGACTTCAATGTCTCATATAAATGAGAGGGCACTACTAGCATCTCAGATTATATGTCTGGACCTTATAGATCAAAGAAAGTAGTTTAAAAAATACTTTGGAAATTCTATATGGCCATTTATAGGCTTTTATTATTGGTTATAATGAGAATGAAAACAGGTAGAAAAACTAAGTCAGAGATAGCATCTCTATACTCCATCCCAATCTTGTCTTAGCTATAAAAATACGAAAGAAACAGAAGAGAATAACAATTCAGAAATAATGCCACACTAGCTATCTCTCTATGTATAATCTATTTACCCACCCATTCACCTTTCCACCCCCACACACCTATCTATATAGCTATCTCCCCAGAAAAAAAATGACTCATTTAAATATGAGATATAACTTCAGATTAAACTTCAAAAGGTCTAGAAGTTTTAAAAAATATATCTGAAAATCAATGTTTTAAATTTGAGGGCAAAAGTTTTGCAGTTGAAGTCTTTTTTCTCTCCACCCCCCTCCCAGCAGTACTGATGGTTAATTATAACATTTAAACTTACATAACAATAAAAGTCACCACCGTCCTGTGGATTTTGGCAAATTCATAAAGTCTTACCCTCACCCACAAAATCATGATAAACAGAAGTTTCATCATTCCTAAAACACTTTTGTGTTGCCTCTTCATAGTAACCCCTTTCGTATCCTAACCTTTGGAGACTATTAATGTATTCTTTGTTCCTACAGTTTTGTTCCCCTCTCCCCTATAATATGATATAAAAACAAATATACGCATCAGGTATGAACCTGTTGAAGTTTGCTTCTTTTTTTTTAGGAAAATGCATTTAAGGTGCACTCAGACTTGTGGGTATAAACCATTCCTTCGTATTGCTAAGTAGTATCCCAGTGCGTGGATGTGATAGCTTTTGTGTGTGCATTCACTTGCTGAAGAAATCTAAGTTGGTCCCAGATTTAGATGATTTGGATGAAGTTCCTATTCAGGTTTTTGTATGAATATAATTTTTAATTCATCTTGAACAAATTATTAGGAGTGAGATTGATAGGTCATAAGATCATTATATATTTAACTTTATAAAAAACAAAACAAAACTGGCAGACTGTTCTGCAAAATGCTGCATATCTGACTGTAAGTAGAGTTGCTACCTGCAAGGTCAGCAGTTCAAACCCATCAGTCAATGTGCAGGAGAAAGATGAGGCTTTCTGCTCCCATAACTATCTATGTCTTTCAAAACCCAAAGGGCCATTTCTATTTCATCTTGTAAGGCCATTATGAATCAGGATTGACTGGATGTCAGTGAGTTAGGTTTGTGGGTGTTATGTTGTTGTTGTTGTTGGATTTTAGATCTTGCTTTCCCATCAACACCATATGAACTTCAGGTTGCTCTGTATCTTTGCCAGTCAGGTTGCTTTTTGTTCTAAAAACTCTTGAGAACACTTCAAATGCACATGATGTGAGTCTCTCGCAGAAGCCTAAACCGTCATGTTGACCCGGTGTAAAATGAAGAGTTCAAGAAACAACAGCATCACGCTTTTGGATACTTTTGTTTCATAAAAGTTTCTATGATTTTGCAGCAGAATTTTTGACTCACCCACATACCCATGACTGCGTAACTCTCAAACAACAACTGTGGTGTTTCTCCTTTTTAAAATGAGAGATGCTTTCTCTCATGCCTGATCCCCTGGCTGTTAAACTGCTACTATTTAATTTTACAGAACATGGCAGGGGTCTAATGCCTACGGGTATACTAGATTGAAGGAACATAATAAAATGCCAGACCACGTAACCCTATTGAAAGCGTGCAGTCGTAAACTAGGGAAGAACCATGCCACAGCAGTTTCTCATCAAAATGTTGCAAGCTAATTAAGAGCCTGAAACAATCACTGAATACTACTTGTCCAATTTATTTCACAAACTCTGTTTGGATATAGGATTACAATACCATTGGCCAGAGCACACATAAACTCAGAGCACACAAAAACTTTGGATGCTTTATTACCCATCAAAATTTGAAATGCAAATAAGATACTACAAACAACTTTTAAAAGAAGCTTAATTCAGTCTTCAGTAAAGCCAGGCATCTGTAAGGAAACTATCTGTTCATGAAAATTGGCAGAAGAAGATTAGAAAAAGAGAAAGAGACGGGAAGGAACACTGAAAGCATAATCCTCTGGTTCTTACACAAATTAAGGCGATGTCACCTGATGCACATGTGCATAATTAGTAGGAATAATTTCACCCACACTGATTAGGTCAGTACTATCAGCTATACGAACATAAGACTTTCTGCTCTAGATCTATGCGTGTGTATATGTACAAGTACACACATATAAACACACAATGCATCACTACCATTGGCTCATAATGAGGTATTATAGAACATGGAACAATTCTAAAGTTCAGTAAACCTTATTTCCATTTGCTTATCTTTTCCAATCCAATCTAGTAATTATAATGATAGGTTAGCCTGGCCATGTTTTCTACTAATCTCAAATAAGTTAGAAGAGGGGGAAACCCAACACATTAATTAAAGTGTGAAATACAGATAAATAGGTGCTGGAATATTTCAAAACACATAGAGTAAACTTAAGCAAATAATTCAAATAGTGAAATACCACTTGATATTGCTGACTTCTCAACACTTTATAAAAGTCACTGTGACAAGGAATCCAAGCTGTTTGCTCAGAGTCATAGACTATGCAGCGTATAGACATTTAAAGTATGGGGACTACCTTTTCTTGTGCATTGAGAAAAAGCAAGAAACATGCTATTTCATGAAATGAGTAACATTTATTGGATGTCAGCTTTACTTAAGAGGTCAGAGCCTTAATTAGACCATTAATAAATACGTTGACATTTATTGCCTGCAGGGCATGATCTCTTTAGAAGCAATTTAAGAAATTTGATATTTCTGATCATTTATCTTATTCTAAATATCCCACTGGTTACAACAAATAATTTTGCAATCATTCTAGGCAGTTAAGTGAAAACTTTTAGGTTATTTGTATAGAAGCACTTTTTCATGAGATGTAATAAGTAGAGGGAGACATCTGCTCAATAAATTTAAAGTTATAAAATGTCTTTAGCCCATTTGATTACCTGTTTAGAAAGGAAAAATGATATATCTATTCCTGACTTTCCCTAAAGCCGAGAACAGTACCTGACCCACTGTAAGTGTTCGATATATATTAATTGAACTGACTTGAGCGTAATTAAGGTGAGCAGATGTTTCAGAGTCTGAGGCATTTCCAGCATCCGTAGAGCTAGCACACATTGCGAACACTTACAACTGCCTAGAAGCCATTCCATCCTCAACAACCAGTGTCCATGGAAGCAGCCGTCAAGAAATCAAATGAGGCACTGCACTGAGGAAATCTGGCTGGTGGGGGGGTCACTGTGAGTCTGAATCAACTGGACAACAGAAAGAAAATGTCACACACAAAAAATGTCACTTGGATGACTGAGGTGTCCCTGGCCATCTCTCTCACTCACTGCCATGGAGCCCGTGATGACTCACAGCGACCTCCCCGTGTTTCCAAGATTGCAAATGTTCACGGGTGTAGAAAGCCCAGTCTTTCTCCCACGGAGCTGCCAGTGGTTTCGAACTGCAGACCAGGTGAATCACAGCCCAATGCTTAATCACTACACTACGTGGGTTCCTAACCCACGGTATATCTTATTGTCTCATATGCATGTGACAGCTGGACAATGAAATCGGAAAGTGGACAAATAGATATATTTGAAGGGTAGAGTTGGTAAATGAAATATATATATTTTACAACTCAACCTCGGAGAAAGCAGCACAGGCAGAATATTCCTTAGAAGAGAGGACTGTGAGATTTTTGTCTTGCCAACTTTGCATATTATCATCAAGAAAGACCAGTCCCTAGAAAAAGGCATCCTGTTGGGTAAAGTGAAGGGTCAGCCAAAATTAGAGAACTTCTCCAGGAGACAGAGCGACACAGTGACTTCAACAAAAGGCTCAAACATAGTACTAATCAGGAAGATGGCAAGGACCAGCCAATGTTCTGCTGTGTTATGTGTAAGGTCTCTGAGTTTAAGCTGCTGCCAGGGCAATTAATAATGACAAGATGTGTACTAGGATCCATGTATCTCACCAAGGGCCTACTACCATGCGCCTTGATTAAAGTATTCCTTTAGTAGCAGACAGACCTGGGTTTGAATTCTAGCGTGTCCTTACCAGTTGTGTATCTCTGGATAAGTTATTTAATCTTTCTTCTCTGAATATGTGGATAAGAATTCTTATCTAAAGATCACTGGGATTCTGTGATTGTTAAATGAGGAAATCGATTTTAATAACAGGTACATGACAAACGGATAATATGTGTTGGTGGTCATGGGGAGAACAACCGCAAATACCTACCCATCTCTAGCAAGACCTTTAGCTTGGTGGCAGAGTGCGATACAGAGGAAGCAGCTAACCCCAAGGTCAGTGGCCCGAATTCAGCAAGCATTCCAATGGAGAAACACGAGGCAGTAAGGACTGCAAAGATTTAGTCTCTGAAGCCCCCAAGGGAAGCTTCACCCTGAGTTACCGGGACGTGCTCTGAGCTGGGATGAACTGGATTCTTGCATTCATAAGTGCACTGCACGTGAAATCAAGCCTGGGACAGCCTGTTCTGCATAAGAGAGATGTAACACAGGGAGTACAAGCCAATGGACACACTGAAAGTTATTTATGCGAAGCTTGTCGAGTAGCCCTGTGAATTTCCTTTTACTTCTTTTTTCAGTGGATTTACCTGACCCGGATTTTTATTTTGCTTGCAGTATGATGCTATTTACATAATTTCCTCAGGGCGAGATGCTGAGCAACAACACTGAATAGCAGGAAAGCCATGTCAGAAGAAACAGTTTGCAACAGGGGCTCTCATTTAAGTAATCAACTCTGACTAAAGGTGCCAAGAGGGAAATGTGGCAGAATATTTGCCAAAGAGTTAAATTCCCATAGACCTACAACTGGGAGATAGATACACTGTCAAACTTGCCCTTGAGGCATTGAAGGGAAGGTAATGCGGGCAGCCCTACTGAGACTACCCTTAAAATCCTAAGCACTGGCAGGAGCAGCCTACGCATCGGATGCGTGCTGAAGCTCGCATATGCTCCCTGGAGACTTTGCTCTTCCACTCTTTGGAGATTAGCCAACAGCTGAAACTCCTTTTTTTTTTTTTTTTCAACTTTGACGATTCTACAAACTGTGGAAAGTGTAATCACCAACTCATTCTAGACCCCTATCCAAAGCTGAGCTGAGTGACAGAATCATTACTGAGCATGCCAAACCCTTTCTTGCAGCTGGGCGCCAACGTGGAATTCCATGCCAAGTCAGAGGTCGTTAAAGGTTTTCAAGCCGGGTTCTGACATTGCTTCCTTCTATCGGTTCAGAAACATGGTGGACAACAGCAGAGTCCAGAGGGGACCCTGTCCCCACCCCCCCCAGCCCCCCCCCACCCCCCGCCCTTTCCCTCTGTCAAAAGTAATTCCAACCCCTTCTTCCAAAATGAAATATGGAAATGGCAAAAGGGTATGTGTGATTCATTTGCTTCAAAATATACGAAGCCCCAGAGAAGAGAAAGCAGTATCACTCCTTCAACTTCTCCCCACTATCCCGGTATTATGAGGAGAGTGGAAGTCCTGAGAAGTGCTTTTGGCAGAATATTTCATACTTATGCTCATGAAGGAATAACTATGCACACAGAAAAATATTAAAACTCGTGATGTTAATCTAGTTTTTAAACCCAAAGCATATCTTGACAAATTTTCAAATATAGAATGCATAGAATTAATAAAATATATATGAGCGTTATTGCATTTCAGTTTCTAATTTATTTTCCTCCTCGAAAAAATCCTGCTTTTGAACCCTTATTTATTATGCCTTTTACGCAATTGAGTATCCAGGCAGAAAATACAAAAAAGCTTGGCTAATTTCATAAAATATTGAAACATTGGCAATACAAATAGAATTTCACTATCTTTATGTACTTCTGGGCATATTTCCTAGCTAAATCTAAAAACCTCATTAAGGAATAGATCATTTCCTAGGCCCTTCCTCTGACAAATCACTTGCAGCATCATAGAAGAGAAATGTTCAAATTTTGAAATACTATTTCCATTTGTTCGAAAGTAGTCCAAGCGCTAAATCAGAACAATTAGGAGACTGAACATTTCAGA
This sequence comes from Echinops telfairi, assembly GCF_000313985.2. Lineage (NCBI taxonomy): Eukaryota > Metazoa > Chordata > Mammalia > Afrosoricida > Tenrecidae > Echinops > Echinops telfairi. Next base: position 49,903,747 of record NW_022103900.1, read on the forward strand.
AGAAAATGAACGATTTTGATGTCACACTTCCAAAGTTGGTCTTTTGTCTTATTGAATGTTTTAGAAGAGTGTTAAAGTCTTGCAGAACAAAAGATGCAGGTAACAATTCTGTTATTATTATGTGAATATCTGCATTTTACTGCAAAGGGAACATTAAAAAAATAATCTTCCTCTTTTGCTTTTGGCATCTATCCCCTTCAACATTCTTCCTCCAATCCCTTTACATTGTGCTAAACTTACTTTCTATATGTGCTAGGATTTAAATGACAGTCTTTGTATTAAATGCTAAGATGTTATTCCCTAAAAGGCACCTAATACATACAACATAAGGATTTTTTTAAATATGTACCTGATAGATACACTTATAGTCAATCACAGTTAGTATGCATGATAAAAATAATAAAAGGAGCAAGTATATATATAAATATATCATTAGTTTAACACTTAAAATGTAAGCCAACAAGCAACATTGACTTGTCTTTGGTTAAATTTTGTTTGCTTGTTTAGTTTTTAAATTTTGAAGTTGGTCATGCACATTTACATTTACATTTGAAAGCAAAAAATGTAATCTGATTTAATCTTAAAGAGTGTTAACTTTCATTGTATGTTATCGGTACATATATGTTACAGAGCAGAACTGCTCGATAGGGAGTCTGTGGCTATAATTGTTGTGCAAGCTGATCTCCAGACCTTTACTTCTACAGTGCTGCTGTGTGAGTTAGCACCACAGCCTTTATGTCAGGGGCTAATTGCAAACTGACAACATCACCCTGCTCCCTTAATTTTACATCACTGCTGTTGCTAATGGTTATCATAAAAGTGATTCTGACTCATGGGACTTCAAGTGTGCTGAGTAATATTGCCTGATAGGTGTTTCAAAGCAACTAGATGAGCTATCTATCCTTCCAAGGTGATTCTCAATGCCTTTGTGCCATCAACCTTTTGACTAATAATCACATGCCCAACTTTGTTGTCCAGTTTCCCCTGAATTCTATAAACCCCAAAACTCACTGCCATCGAATCAATGCTAACTGATAGTGACTCCTCCTGTGGGTTTCTGAGACGGTACCTGCTGATGGGAGTAGAAAGCCCAGCCTTTCTCCTGCAGAGCTGCAGCTTTTTTCCATCTGTCAACCATGCAGTTCTCAACCCAACTCATAACTGTGACACCACCAGGGCTAATAAATGTCCACTATGGAAATTATAGACAGAACCCAAACTCAGGGCTCCAGTACATTAAAACACCACCCTAATACAATGAGTGCATGACAAAGACAGCAATGACATAAAACATATTGTTGCGTTATTGTTTGATTATGGAATGAGAAAGGCTAGTGTATCAGTCAGTCATCTGGTGCTCCAGGCCAGGGCTCTGTGATTCACATTCACCAGCCACGTTTCATCACACCCAGTTGCTGTTATCTACTTTGAATTAAATGAGGAGGGGAACAATTCCAAAACCTAAGGCGGGATGAGATTTGGGGGATCAAGAGTAAGATTTCAAAATAAATTGGTTAGCATCAATTTCAGCAGCCCAATCTGAGAGGAACAATCCTAAGGATAAGGCATTGTTCCCTTGCTCAGTTCACTTGTTAAAAACAAAAACATATATTAGTCGATAAGTCTAATGGAAACCCACTGCCATCAGGTCAATTCCTGTTTTCTCGCACATAGTGACACTATAGGACAGATTAGCACTGCTCATTTGGATTTCTAAGCTGTAAATCTTTATGGAAGTTGAAGGCCTTTTATGCATACCAGTTAATGTAAACATTGTGTGATATAATAATGGCGTAGACTGAATTATAGCCCTAAAATTTGTGATGGAATACTAACTCCAATACTTACAGATATAATTACATTTTGAATAGGTTTTCTTTGTTATGCTAATTAATATAGGGCCAGGTTTTAGCTAATCACTCTTGAGATGTGGAAAAGCAGATTAGAGACAGATGCAATGAAACACAGATTGATTAAGACAGATGCCACGCCACATGAAGATCGTCAAAAGAACCAAGGACAAAGAACGCAAAGAACTGTCACCAGAGACAAAACAGAGAAAATATTTCCCATATAGCTGGTGCCCTGAATCAGGATGTCTAATCTCCCAAGCTGTGAAAAAACAAATATATGTTTGCTAAAGCCACACCCTTGTGGTAGTCCTGTAATAGTGGCACAAACCACCTAAGATAAGCACTTGTAATTATGAAGGGGCTTTAAAATGTTCATGGAAATTTTTCAGTGTCTTTTAATTCCTTTTTTTGGAGCGGGGGCGGGGGTGAACCTCTTGAATCCCTGATATTCAGTTATGCATACTTATGTATTTCATATTACTTTGAAATCTCCTTAAAATCCACGCCTTCCAAGACATGTCATTCTTTTTAAGATTCTGATGTAACTTAGTTGGCATCTAGAGCTTAGCTTACTGAATTTGGAACAAGTTCTATTAACATAGGACTCCCCGACTAGTGCCAATGGCTGAGCACTCAATTATTAACTCAAAATTAGGCAGTTGGAACCCACCCAAAAGTTTCTCGGAAGCCAGGCTTGATCATCTTTTTCCAAAAGTCCTCATACTTGAAAACCTATCAGCAGTTCTACTCTGTACACAAACACACACCATATGCTGGAATCAACTCAACAACTACTAACATCTGCTCACAGGCAGATGCAGTAAATCAGGCTTGAGATGAACTAGATTTCTATCCCGCCATCGAATATTCTGATGACCTTGACTTTTATTCAGTTATTGACTGCTAAAGTAATATCCTATTTCATATTTTGTCTTGTGGTACATTATTTTCATATAATTTTTGAGTCAGACATTGAACAATAAAGGAAACATCAAAAATATGGAGCTGTTGGATACAGGAAACTTCAAAAGAATATGGAGTCACAGTAACAGGGTAAACTGATTGACATTCAACCAGTTATAACAGCAGAATATGATCAACAATAGACGGTACTGAAGAAAGAAGCTTGAGCTATCCTGAAGGCTTTGGAAGAAAATAAAAAGAAGAAGATGCCAGTAATTGGTAGAATAACAATTGAAATGTTTCATCAAGTGAATGTAATGATGGAGGTATTCCCTGGTCTATGCCAAGAAATGTGGAAGATAGCTACCTGACCAATACACTGGAAAAGGTCCATATTTATTGCCCATTCCAAAGAAAGGTGATCCAACAGAATGCAGAAATTATCTAATGATATTCTAACTATTATTAATGTTTCTGAAAGTAACTAAAAAATGAATTCAATAGTACAAAAATATGAATGTGCCAAAAATTCAATCCAGGTTCAGGAGAGGGCATATAACCAGGGATATTCTTTCTGATGCCAGATAGGTCTTAAGTGGAAGCAGAAAAATATAGAGAAACTGGCTTATCTGTGTTTTATTGAGTATGCAAAGATATTTGACTGTATAGGTCATAGAAAATTGTGGTTAAATGGCAAAGAATAGACATTCAAGAACTCTTCATTATACTTATGTGGAATACATTCATAGAGCAAGAGACATTTAGTTGAATGAAACATGGAGATACAATATGCTTTAAAATCAGGAAGGTTGTGCATTAGGATTGTCTTTTTTCACTGTGCTTATTCAAACTGTAGGCTGAGCAGGTGATCCAAGACACTGGACTGGGGATAAGGAAGGGGGTAGCAAGTTTGGAGGAAGGCTCGGAACAACCTGCAGTATGCAGATGACACGACCATGTGTGCTGACCTTGAGGACCTGAAGCACGTCCTTACGAAAATCAAACATTGCCGTCTTTTGTGTGGATTACAAGTCAACATAAATGAAACCAACATCCTTACACTGGACCAAAAGACAACTCCATGATATACAAAGAGAAGAGTGATGTTGTCAAGGGTTTCATTACCTTGGATTCATAACCAATGCAAACATTCTATAAGAAGCAGCAATCAAGAAATCAAATGATGTATTATTTCATTGGGCAAAGCTGCTGGACAAGAGATCTTTAAAGTGATCTTTCAAGTTGAAGAAAAAGAAATCATTTGGAGGCCTAAAGGGTGTCTGACCCAAGCCATGGCATTTTCAATTGCCTCATAGGCATGTGGGAAACAGGATAATGAATAAGAAAGAGAGTTAAGAAGCAATGCATTTGAGCTATGGTGTCGATAATGGATATTAAACACTGATAAATATAAATGATTCTAAACAAATGAACAAATCTACATGGAAAGACTTATAGACAGAATGTTCCTTGGGAGAAGGTAATTTACATACATCATCACTGTCATGCTTGGTAAAGTAGAGGGTTCTAGAAAAAGAGAAAGATGCTAAAGCATATGGGTGACACAGTTGTTTGAAACACAGCAATCAGTAGGAAGATGATGCACGTCCGCACATGGTTGAGTTATTTTGTACTTCAGGTTTCTGAGATTGAACCTACTTGATAGTGCCTACATAATTACAATTCAATGTCATTTATTTTTACTTCTGTAGAGCCATATAAAGCACTGGTTTTGAGGGGAAATCTGGAGGATAAGACATTCAAAACATGAAAGTTTAACATATTCTCATGGAGGGAATGTAGTGCTTAGGTGAGCTAGTACACAGGCAATGTAGGCTAATAGCTTTAGAAGAACAATTGCTCAATGCCACATTTTAAGAACAACAACAACAAAAATCAAATATTTCAACCATATAATATCTTGCCCTGGCCAGTTACCTTTTTCTGTTTATGTAAATATTGGGAGTGGAAGTGAAATCTGTTTGAGAGCACTCTGTTACCTTTGAAAACTTAAATACCTAGGTAAAAACTTTCAATAAGTTTTCAAGATATGCTCATTTTTTGCAACCTGCTAAGTCCCAGAATTTAAAAAACAAAAAGGTAAAATATGTATGACTAAAGAAGAATAGTTAATGTTCCTGCAATCAATGAGATAAAAGTTGGAAAGAAATAAGTACATCATAAATATGTTCTTACCTTCCCCCCCCAATGAATTATTCTAACAACCCTACAGAATAAATGAAAGATGCTAAATTCAAAAGCCACATGACATTCAAAAGTCTGGTATACCTAGAGGAATAAATCCTCTTTTTTGAAATAAATAACTTTTTTATTAAAACAAACTTTAACTAGAACATAATCTCATGCAATGGCATAATGTAAAAGGGAACATAAAAGTTGTACACAAGAAAAGTTAAGCACTTTTAGAAGAAATTCATGTTTATGGCTGTAGACTTTGACGCACCTCTCATCTCTACTTAAATGCAGTTAAAATGTATGACTATACATAAAACCAAGTCGGCCTAGTAATTTCTTATAAAATTTGCCCACTCACAGTTTATAAAGATTTGACAATGACTTATAGATATTTTATAAAGAAATTTATCTCTGAATGTTTTTAATATTTAAACTTGAAGAGAAATAAGAGAGAAAAGATATACATACATGACCGTAAAGCAAATACTTCAAACCAACTCATATGGCTGATTTTAAATGAATCCATTCCCTTTACCCCCCTTTTATGAAGGATTTCTTTTCTTCCTATACCTTTGCTCCAATTATACAGTTTTCCACCTATGTGTGGCATACTTTTAAATAGTGTGCGACTTCATGATTAGGTATCATCTTTGTGTATTTATCGATTACTTCAATAGCTACTTTAATGTCCTCCCAAAGATGGATAAACTAAAGAAAATCTAAAATGAGTAGCCTTATTAAGAATAAAAATTTATACGTTTCTTGTAGTAATTCCTAAATTTAGATAATAATTGATAACTTTATAATATCTCTACCTTGCATGCAGTCAGAGTTGTAAGTAAATTAAATAATTGTCCAGGGATTTTCATAGTTGTTTGATAATTTGCATAAAATAACGGTATCTAACACAGGTTCTTTAATTTTAATATTAAACAGATGGAATGAAAACGACTATATTTCTAAAGCAGTGACTAGGTACACGCATGATGGCCTTGTTCGGGTTTTGATGTGCCATGTGATTGTAGAGCACAGATGTGGCACACGCACGACCTGGTGGACATTAGTGAGAAGAAATGATGCAACTTCTCCTTTCTTTCCTTGTAATCCTTCTATTATTAATCATTTAACTGGGGGGCTCTTACAAATGTTATAATAATCCATCATTCAATTCTATTAAGCACACTTGTATATATGGTTCCATCAACATTTCCAAAACATTTCTTTGTACTTGAGCCCTTGATATCAACTCCTCTTTTTCCCCTCCCCCCTCCCACCATCATGAATACTTGATCAATTGTATATCATTATTATTATTTCATATCTTACACTGTGCATTGTCTCCCTTCACCCACATTTCTGTTATTTGTTCCCCAGGGGGTGGGAGTGGGGGCTATGTATCCAACCTTGTGATTGATTTCCTGTTTCTCCACTTTCCCCCACCCTGACTCCACCTGCTTCCATCCCCCTACCCTCCTGATATGGCTACTCCCATTACTGTTCCTGAGGATTTTATCTGTCCTGAATTCCATGTGTCAGGAGCTCCTATGTATACCAATGTGTGTACTCCGGTCTCGCCAGATTTGTAAGGTAGCACAGGATCATGGCAGTGAGGGGGAGGAAGCATTCAGGAACTAGAAGAATGATGTGTGTTTCATTGGTACACCCTGGTTGAATTGTCCCTTCCTTGTAATCCTTCTGCAAGGGGATGTGCAATTGTCTACAGATGGACTTTGGATCTCCACCTCCAAACCCCCCTTTCACATCAATATAATAGTTTGTTTTGGATCTTTTGATACCTGATACCGGATACCTGATCTCATCGACACCTAATGATCACACAGGCTGGTGTGTTTTTTCCATGTGGGTTTATTTACTTCCCTGCTAGATGGCTGCTTGTATAACTTCAAGCCTTTAAGACCCAAATGCTATATCTTTTGATAACCTGAAACCATCCACTTTCTTCACCACATTTGCTTATGCACCCATTTTGTCTTCAGCGGTTGTGTCAGGAAGGTGAAGGTCAATGAGAGCCAGGTTATTAGAACAAAGTGTTCTTGTGTTCGGGAGGCTTTGAGTAGAGGCTCAAAGTCCGTCTGCTATCTTCATACTTAACATATAAATATATGTACATTGACCTCTATCTCTTTCATTATAAATTAATGTATTTACATATATGCATGCCAGTAGCTATACCTCTGTAAATAGCTTTTGTCTCCTTCTTCTTTCCTCCATTTCCTTTCACCTTCCTCTTGTCCCATTTTTAATGGAAGGGAGCATGGAAGCGTCATTCCTATTTCATCAGTGTCATTAGAATGACATTTGGAGACACAGTAGGAGCACAAAGGAAGAAATGGTCAATTGCTATTATTGTTAAGTCCATGACTCTAACTCAGGACCTTAAAGTGTACAACCGAATGAACCGCTGCCGTGTCTTGGCCGTCCTCGCAATCATGGCTATGTTTGAAGCCACTGTTGCTACCAAAGTGTCAGACCGTCTCCTTCCCTGACTTCCTCTTTGTCACTGACTTTCTACTTCCTCGAGTATGAGCTCCTCTCCCAAGGACTGGTCTCTTCTGAGAACATGTCCAGCCAACATGAGAGAGTCTTTTCATCCTAGTTTCTAAGGTGGGGCATGTCATCAGGAAGGCGGGACAAAGGAACTGAGCCTTCCCAGAGTGGATGTTCATGGGACACTCAGGGCGAAGTATCTAGCCCCAGGTTCTGTTCTCACGTTCTGGCTCCTTGGCCCAGCTTTTAAATCTCATCAAATGTTCTGTCTACCAATGATGGCACACCATCTCTTGCTGTCATTTCTATAGCTCACAGGACACCTACCCTAATAGCTCACTTTTTATTTTATTTCTCTGTCTGCCTGCTTTCTCCTGAGTCTATTGGTATAATCTGTATCCCCTGTCTGTGCTCTGGTGGTCTGAAAATAAACAGCAGAGTAACATCTAGAAATCTGTCACCGTGTGTTGCCTCATAGCGACTAATTCAATATTTCCTGATTAACTGCTGGCTATTTCTAAAACAGATCTATTATATAGCATTAGGTCTTTTAGGAGAGTAGCGTAGTGAAATTATCTAAGATTTGACTAGAAAGAGCTGCATTTCTGGAATAAAATACTCTGTTAGTCTGGAAAACAAAGTTTCAACTTCCTAAATTTAGCCTCCTTATCTACATTAAAAGCAGCACGAATAAGTTGTACCTCGTTAGATTGCTAACACATTAGAGCATGTAGAACACAGTGGATGCCCGCTGGTCCATTGCTCGTCCATTGCTCCTCCCTTCTCTTCATCGGTTTACAGTCCTCAGTCACCACTCTGCACAGCTCTCCCTTTGCAATAACGCAGGTTCTCTCCCCTGGGAGCTTTTCTCCCTAGAAAAGCCCTGTATGCTTCCCCCAGGCTCACCTGATCAGCTCACATCCATTCTTTGAAATGGGGCAGCATTCTTATTCTAATTAGATTAGAGCCTTCCTAATCAAATTGTTTTTATTTCTTTCAATATATTATTTCATTTCCCCAGCTTCAACCTAGAAAATACACTTATTATTCCGCTTGCATTCAACTTTAAGACTCAGCACACACTGTGCTCGTGAACTTACAACACAAGCCATGAAAGTGGTGGAGTTGATTCCTACGATGGCACAAAACCAGAGTGTTTATCTGTGAATCAAAACGCTGGCCCATAGAAGAAAGGCCCTTCGGGAGAAAGGAAGAAATGCTCGGTGACGTACTTCCAATGGGCCACAGTCCTGAAAGCCTGATAGAGGACAGTGCTCAAAGCTCACACGGCCCCTATGAGCGTCCATGAAGATGCAGTCTAATAAGGTGATATTCTTATATAAGCAGTCTGAGTAGATTCTTGTCCATAATTAGATACATCTCCACAATTATACACCTTCCTAGTGATACTTTATAAGGAAAACCCTCCATGACTTTACTCACTTACAAGGAGATATTCTTCAATTGAATCAGAGCATTTGGGGATGGGGCTTATTGATACACGCACACATTCACACACACACACACACACACATATATGTATTTAAGTGCAGTAAGTAATTTTTAAAAGAGAAATCGGAATAGAAAGCCTTGTTGTTGAACAGAGACTGGTTATAGATGATTGTTTGTGACTTCTGTGTATGTTTATCGTTAATCTTCGTTTGGGGTCACCTTAGCTGGGCCAGTATTAGTATTCCCAGTGGTTTGGCAGTCATTCCTCAAGATCTGACCTGACACAATGTCATCAATTCCCTGCACAATGGGAGCTGCTATGATCAGCCAAACCACGAAAAGATTAGAATGAGATTTAGCATCCTTGCTCAGGTAACAGCTCTGACACAACTGAAAGGAAGTTTCCTTCCAATACAATTGGATGTTATGGAAAAGCTTGCTGTCCGTTGGGCTTGATCTAGATTCTTCAACATGTTCATCAACCTCCAGTTATTTAGACTCGAGTTTAAAAGGCTGCCATATTGGCTGCTTATCCTGGGAGTTTTCAGAAACCTGTCATCTTACCTGCTGGTCTTGGCTTCACTGCTTCTGCAACCGCGAGTGTGACCTAGTGAGCAGGAATCAACTTGCCTTTGGATTCAACTGCTTATCTAGGGTCTATCAATCCCCGTTCTTCTTGAGTCAGGAGAAGGTTCCAGCCTAACATCTGACCTGTGGACTTGGAACATGGGGATATTTTCAGGTACCTGTTTCTATAACTGTGTGGAGCCATTTACTTGATATAAAATTCTTTCCCTATCTCTCTATATATAAACTTTACTGGTTTGTTTCTCTGAAAACCCTGTCTCAGAAAACACTCATCAATCATACTGTAGAAAATATAGGCCATTTTCAGGTTTACTTTGGACCAGGTATTGGATGCATCCTCCTAGGCAATTCATTTAGCGTCTTGAAGTAACACATTCTTGATCCTCCATCTTAATGCAGCCTCCTCTGGCATGTTTCTCAATATAACGAAAACCCAAATCCCCAAACTGGACTAATAGATAACATCACAATAAATGGAGAAAAGATAAAAGTTGCTATGCTTGCATCTACAGTTAATGCACACAGAAGCAGCAGCCAAGAAATGAAATGACATATTTCATTGGACAACTCTGCTACAAAGGTCCCCTTTAAAGTGGTAAAGAGCAAGTATGTCACTTTGAGGACTAAGCTGCACCTGGATCCAAGCTATCATATTTTCAATCAACTCATACTCATGTCAAAGTTGAACACAGAATAATGAAGAGCAAAGGAACATCAAATAATTTGAATTGTGATACTGGCAAAAATAAATACATAAATAAAGTCACTACCATGGTGCCCATTCCAACTCATAGCCACTCTACATAACAGGGTAGAACTTCCCCTTTGGGTCTCTGCCATTGTAAAACTTTTGGGCAGTAGAAAGCCTCTTCTTGCTTCCACAGAACATCCAGCTTCAAACTGCTGGCCTTGCAGTTAACAGCCCAATATATAACCCACTACACTAGCAGGGCTCCTATTATATTGAAAATAACATAGACCCATAGACTCCCAGATAATCCAATGATTCTGTCTTCAAAGGAAAGTCAGAATGCTCCTTATAAGCAAGGATGTCAAGACCTCATCTCATGTACGTTGAGTTATTAAGGGAGATCAATCTCTGGAGAAAGCTACCATGCTTGGTAACGTAGAGGGGCAGCAAAAGAGAGGGAGACGTCCACGAGATCGACTGACGCAGTGGCTACAGCAATGGGCTCGACCATAAGAACCACTGTGAGAATGGCACAAGACAAGGCAGTGCTTCTCACTGCTGTCCACTGGGTCACTCCAAGTCAGAACCGACTTGGCGGTGCCTAACCGCAGTTCTTAGAACAAGAATGAAATTAAATCAAGTTGTAAAATGAATACATCAACTAGTCACCAACAGTTTGATTCACCCACGTAAGAAGAATAAAACAAAAACCTTTCCTCTAAAAGCACTCATCATTTTTTCTCCCCCAAAGGAAATACGAGTGATGTGCTGATCCACTCTGCAATAAACCCTGATGACTACAAATATAAAGTACTTTCATTTACAGAAGAGTCCCAGATTCATAGCGTCACTTTCCTCTAAGACGTAGGATGTAAGAGGATGATTTAGTAGACATTACTAAAGCTCTATGGAGGCGATGATGGCAACCCTTTGCCTCACACACTTGGGGCACATTCTCAAGAGGGACCAGTGACTAGAGAAAGACATCACGCAAAGAAAAGCATCAGCAAAAGGACAACAGTAAAGCAGGGGGTCAGCAAAAAAGAGAAAAACCTTCGATGACATGGACTGACCCACTGGGTACAGTGATGTAACAAGACGTCTTGAGGAGGGTGCAGGAGCCAGCTATGTCTTGTTCTGTTGAACAAAGGGTGACTCTGAGTCACAGCCAACTCAGGCATTTCACAACAACACTAATAGGTAGGCATATGGGAAGATAACCATCAAAAGCTGCCATTCTAACACATGATAAATAATGTATTAGACCAGCATGAAGGACTGGAATTAATGTAGACTGCTGTAAAAATAACTACATCTTAACCTAGAATTTAAGATGCAGATCATATTGAGAGTTAAAATATTTAAATTCAAATGTAGCACTCTTCAGGACCCATCTAGCCATTTCTATCCACGGATATTTTTGCAGAGTTGAGTAAACATGGCAGAAGAAAGCTTCCCAAGTGGAGAATGGTGTTCAAACTCATGTGAAACCATTAGTAGCCCACAGCAGCCTCACATATACTGAACTTCACAATAACAAGGAAAAATGGCTTTGCTTCTGTTTTAACAAAAACAAAAAGAAAGAGAACAAAATGTAGGTGATTGAGATTTGGATGCATCTTTAATGATTGGCTCTAATGATCCATTTCATTATTTTCCTAGCAACAGCTTCTGCACATGGCCTGCCTTTTCTATTAACAATGAACTTGGGTCTTATCTTGATGGGAATATTTGTGTGCGTTCCATTCATTCACATTAGGCCAATGTCTTTAGGATCTTAATGACAATTTTTTTACGATCTCCAAGAACCTGCTCTAGAACATGCACAGATTTTCCACTGTTATTGGTACTTTATCCAGCAATAAAACTGGCCATAGGGAAGTACCCTGCTGCCTTTCCTCTGCTGGAATTTACTTTATGGTGGGGTCCACCCTGGGTTTACACCGTCTGCAAAGGGTCTCTCTCTGCAGGTAGAAAACTGGGAGAAACCCTTTATGTTTTCCACACATGCTACACATGCTCTAACTGGGTGGTAAAATCACATTCGTTTCCTGTGATAATAGAGCTTTGTTCTTAAGGATTATTGATGTTGTTTGCCCTCCATGTTGTTAACCATTTTCATAGTCACATAAATGCCAATGTGTCTTAGTGATTTTTTCCCCACTGAAAGTCTGCATTAAATCACTACATCAAGAATCATGAAAAATGCTATATGCCACAACTCCTTTTCAAGTAAAATTTCTAAAGGTTTACAGTTAATTAAATTTCCTGATTTATTTAATGAAATTAGGATGCTTATAGAAAGGCACCTATTAAATAGATGTGCATATACTAAACAAATGGATGAGTGCATAACTATTACATATATCATAGATATGTATGCATAGATACATTTCACATATAAACACATAGGTATATATGTATATATGTGTGTGTGTGTGTGTGTGTATGTGTGTATATATATATATTAACTGCCTAACACCTAGTGTCAGGTGTTAGGCTGTTAATTTAGAAGGTTGGTGGTTCAAACCCACTAGTCAATCCCTGGAAGGAAGATGAGGCTATATGCTCCCTTAAACATTTAGAGTCTTAGAAACCCTATGCATACATAGCAACACATATATATTAATGTATAGCATTTCTGAAATGGTTTCCTTTTTAAAAAAACATCAACTATAAAATATCAGATATAATTTCTCAAAATGCCTTATTATTTAACTGTAGATCTCAGTCACTCTTGGACAACTAAACAGCAGATAAAGAAACAAGGGAAAGGTTGCTAATCAAAATTCACAGCTTGTATTGCAACACAGAAAATATGGAAATCTGCAGAGCACAACGGCAGGAATAAAATAAATAAAATTGTACGCACAATGGTGCTCCGGACCAGGCATCCTCAACTGGAAGACAAGCGAATCCGGTAGAAAAGTTTGTTTGTTTTTTTGCTTTTGTCCCTTCATTAGGCCTTTGATATATTCATTCCTCACTTAATTTAAAGGAACGTTAAAGCAATCTTTTTTTAAATTGATTTTTCTGTAGAAACAATTGCAAGTCTAAGCTAACAGATTGGAATTTTATTTCCATGATGTTCACCCCAGGTGCCCTGCTACAAGACTGTCTTTTACATAGAATCCCCCAAGGATGCAGCAGTGCATGTCTGGCTCATCCTTCTATTGCAATTATCATCACATAACTACTCAGAGAAATTCTCCATGTTCCCTCGCAGCATTCAACTGTTTTCTTTTCCCTTGAGAGGTCTACGGTTATCTCTCTTTCACACACTCTTGTCCTGAAAGATTTTGCTTCTGAAGGTAGTATATTAGGGAGTACTTTATCTCCAAAGTTTCTGGAAACCAAAGCTCATGCAATGGTATGTTTGATATATTTTTCTAAGTTCCTATTCAAAAATTTCATTTCAACCTCCAGCATTTCAAATTGAGAAAGGATTCTATTTTCTCAAGTTGAAAATATCCAGTTTCACACACACACAACATGTATTCCTTATCAATATGTTTTAAAGGCTCTAATGCGATTATCAACTTTCTCAGTGCTGTAGTGCATCACACAGTTGTTATACCTACTAATGAATTATATTTTAAACAAACACTAAATAATGCAAATTGATTTTTCTTTATCTCATCGAGCAAAGAAAAAGGAAGGGGGTATGTTTGGCAGGGCTATTTATCAACTAGAATATTAATTCACTACCAATGAGACCATTACTTGGACAATCACTTTTGGTAATTTTTAGGGCTTTTACTAAAAGCAAATATAAGCACACCCTATGACATAGCAATTCTGTACTTAGATGAATGCATAAAACATCTGCATCTAGAAATGACTATCACAATGGGTAAACGGATTTTGTTAGAATCAAACAATGGAGTGGTATTCAGTAATGATAATCTCACTAAAAAACTCTCTGCCATCAAGTCGAAGGTAACTCATATGGATTCTCAAACCTGTAACTGTTTATGGGAGCAGGGAGCCCAGTCTTTCTCCCAAGAAGCAGCTGGTGGTTTTGAACTGCCAACCTTGTGGATTGCAGCCCAAATCATAACCACCACACCACCAGGGCTCCTTTTTCAACCATGAAAAGGGGCAGAAAAGATGCAGATTCAAAATTATCTTAGAAAAACAATACTGAATGACAGTAGACAGATCCTTCTAAATGTTAGCCAATATCTAAATGTTGTTCGATATAAAGTTCAAAATAGGCAAAACCAAACTATGGTTTGATAGGGACTCAGTGGTTGCTTGGATTGCGTTCTCATGGAGGGATGATGAGGAACATACAATCTTGCAATTCATGGTCTTGTAGTAGATAAATGTGCATTTCCACTGCTTTTCTGTCAGTTTGTCGTAGTGTGGTGGCCTGTGTATTGCTGTGATGCTGGCATTTCAAATGCCACAGGAGGGTCAAAAAAAGTGCACAGGTTTAAGTTGAGCTTCCAGACTAAGAGCAGATATAAAGAAGGAATCGGCTGTCTGCTCTGGTGGAAATAGCCTCGGAAAACCTTATGCACAGCACTGAACCACTGTCAGCCAGGGAAGGCGGTGGGACCAGGTAAGGTTTTGAAATTCCCCCCAAATAATTGATACAAGGGCCACCATAACCTTCTCAGCCGATCTATCTTTCTTAAACTGGACCAGCTACCCCCTTGGAAGTCACTGTTTTCATCTGACCTTTCTTTTGGTAGGTGCCTTCAGAAGACTGAGATGAATGTATTACTGAGAGACCTGGTCTGCAGCCATACACTGATTGCATATACATGTCTAAATAAATTTTGTTTGCAATAGACCTGTGTGTGTATGAACTGGAGCCTTTTTTATAATGCACATAATATAAAATATCACAATAAAGAGGGTTCGAATAGAACTTTAAATCACAATGGATTAATTTTTCCTTCACTCATTCGAAAACTATTTAAAAGTTTCCGTACCATGCCTCGTTTGAGGTGGGAATCAGTAAGGCATACAGCAACAAAAAAGAACAAGTACATCCATGCCCTTGAATAATTTATAAATGTAGAACCATCTAAGAGAGACAGTACACCTGTCTAAGATATCTAAGGAGGAATGCAGGGTTACCCAAATTAAAGATCTGAGGAAAGAAGAAATCATTAAAGGATGAAAACTATTCTAGCTTCTAACGCTCCTTGAAGAGTTAAAAGGATGTAAATAAATGATGACTCTGCTATCCTCTCCTCAGAATTTGTTCCTTCCCAAAGCTTAATTGTAGCGCTACAAATACTTGGCCACAAGCACTATTTTCTCATTAATCATTCTAGCCACCTGGCCTTTGAAAAATATTATTCACTAGTTTCATATTTTTGTCTTCTCGATTAAAATGCATTGCTAAGTAAGTTCAAAAGT
Source organism: Echinops telfairi (assembly GCF_000313985.2). NCBI lineage: Eukaryota > Metazoa > Chordata > Mammalia > Afrosoricida > Tenrecidae > Echinops > Echinops telfairi. Next base: position 49,919,314 of record NW_022103900.1, read on the forward strand.
GTAATGCAAGTGCCTCCTATTTGCATATTTCCCTTAGCTAAGCAGACCATGTAAAGTGTTACAAAAAAGAAAAGAAAAAAATCTCAGGGAAAAATAATACACCCACTTATCAAAACAAGGATGTAGTATGGGGTGTTTAGTCTCTAAATTCTTTTGGAGATATTCATCAGCATGATTTCTTTTTTCCTCAGTTCATAAAATGAGTATTGGAATTAGCTCTTCTACCCTTTTTGGGATGATTACCATTAATATCAAGTATGAAAGATCCTAGTAGATTAATTAAAAGGAGCTAGCTAGTATGTCTGTACATGACAAATGCAAATATATATATGCATTGAAAGCATAAAAAATATCATTATTATCCCAAGCCAACCTTAGTACTAATTGGAACTAAAAGAAAGAAGTGAATGAGAAAAAATTTGGGGAAATTACTTTTGATTTCACATTAATCTTTATTGTTGAAGTATTCACAATATACATAAATTTTCATGTTGTATATAATTTAAAGTTATTAACATTATTAATGAGTCTCACTGAATTTCATCATATACTTAGAAAGCAAAACAAAAGTAATAACATCAGTCTTAAAGCATATTCAACATTGCTAGAGAAACGTTTGACATAAAAGTTTATCTTTGATAGCTTGGTTTCATGTCAACTTGGGTAGGCTAAGATTCTCCCACAGTATGATCTAACAGTGTGGTAGACTCCCTGATGGGATCTTATGAAGCAGCCAAGCAGTTTGGGGAAGAACAACCCTCCTTCATCTGGTCACAGTTTTGATACAGTTGAAGGGGGTTGCATTAAGGGCGTGGCTGACTTTTAGTACAAACAGAATTATGGAAGCTAGCTGGCTTCCACTGTTGGATATGGATCCTGTATCTGCTTCTTGGACCTGTTGTTACATCACCTGCCAATCCCTGGAGCCATCAGCAAACTGCCTACCATGATTCCTTCAGCCAATCTTGGATTCATTCAGCTGGGCTCCACCAGCCTGTGCACTTCCTGGTCCATCTTCTTGCTTACTGTTCCTCAGCTTCTGCAGCTACGGCAGTCAGGAGAAGCCTTCAACTTACATTTGATCATGGACTTGAACCAGACTGGACTTACCCACTTCTACAGCTGCATTAACCATGTCTTGATAGAAGTCTATTTTTATATGCATACACATACATCACTATTTTTGCTTCTCCAGAGCACACGACCTAACCCAGTAATCAACTTGTAAAATGAAAGGGCAGAGCCTTATTATCCAATTATACTACAGCCAGGGGTGCCTTGGAATTCAGTTTTGCTCCCACCCTGACCCCAATGGCTCTCGTTTTCCATGCATGCAAAAATGAAACATAGAATTTTTTAAAGCCACCTGATTTCTGTAATTTGGCAATGGTGACAAGGCAATACATGTCCTCTTTGTTCCCACCCTCCAACAATGTTACAGAAAGCATGGCCAAATCTCTAGCCCTCGTGGCTTTGAAACTAGTGTCTAGGCTTTCAAGTTTTGAAGATGTACAAGTTAACAATTCATGTATTGGAGTCCTAAGCATGTACAAATTCCTTTTCTCAACAGTTTTTTTTTAAATATTGACTAAAATATGTTACTATCAATAGAAAAATCTTAAGTTCCATGCAGATAATTTATAATGTACTTCAATAAAATGGCAATGATATCTCTAAAAGCGAACCAAGGACATATAGAAACCATAGTATATGAATGGATTTTGAGCTATCACTTTAACATAACCCTACAATATGAACAATTAGTTCTTGTGACATGGCCCTGCTTGGTACTCTGCCTCAAGAGGAAGGTGCCATAGCAAAATGTGGGAGAGTAATCTGGAAAAATAGCACCTGGAGTTTTAATGGCTTGTCTCAAAATAAGCAACCACCAAAGTGAGGAATCAGCTAAGTCCATATGGAATAAGCACACCAGCCTATGTGATCCAAGGATTACAAATAATAAGATCCAAATTTGAGGGAGGGAACAGTCCAGTGCCTAAGTTCTAAACACTTGATTTGCAAATAATATGGAGGATAGTGGAAACCCAAATTCCCTGTGCAGGGTCCCTGTGCAGATTCAGCACCCAGTGAATCACTACTTACTACTCATAAAACAGCAACTTGGATAGCCCTAGGATCAGACAAAGAGCCTTGTCAAGTGGATTTCAGCAGCAGTCCTTAGACTGGCAGGTAACATATTGTCATTGTTTCTCCTTTTGGATCTATTTTGCATTTAGTCTAAAATTTAAATAGTGTCTCCTTTCTCTTATATTGAGGTCTTTCTTTGCTTTACATGGTACTTACTGCTGAGTCCCCTTTTTGCTCTTGTTTTGTATGTTTTTCCAAATGGGGAAGCCAGGATGGGTGGTTTATGAAGACAATGATAGGATTCATAATTGCCCAGGGGCACAGAAGGGGAGTTTGGAGGAGGTGGGGGTCAACATCAGTGAATACAAGAAAGAAAAAAAGGTTCCAAAATGTGGTGGTGATGATTTCACAAGCCTTCTTGATATGACTGAACTGTTGAATGATATGTGTTCATTGTAGCTTGATGAAACAATTTAAAAATATTTCTCCCAATTATCTGTTATCTCTGTTATCATATAACTGAAATATTTGGGATAAAAATGAAGAAGGAATAAAAGGGGAAAAATATCATCAAAATGTTTGTCACCAGCTCACTTACAAATGCAGCTTTGTGTTCATAGATACAGGTACATATTGGAAATCCACAGAAATCAAGAGTGCATAAGGATACTTTATCCCATTTATAACTACAGGGCATTATCCTATTGTTACCATTCAAAGGGTAATAGGCATGGAGGAGAGAAGTAGGAACTTTGGGTAGTGCTATCCTTCAAGTACAGGGGGACCTAGAGGGAAAGAAGGTAAACATTTGGCTGTTAACTGAAAGGCTGGTTACTAGAAACATCTTCACCACTCCCAACACCAGTTCAAGTCACTCTATGGGAGAAAGACGTGGTGATCTACTTCCATCGCATTGTTAGTTTTGGTGTTAGGTGCCACATAGCAGACCTGACTCATAGTTACCCTATCTACGTACAACAGCCTTCCTTCTGTGCAAATTCCTTACAGCCACTGCTGTGTTTGAGCCCATTGTTGTAGCCACTATGTCAATCCACGTCATGAGGATCTTCCTCTCTCTTTCAGACACTATACCTTAACAAGCAGGGTGTCTTTCTCCCGCCATCGATCCCTCCTGGTAACATGCCCCAAATATAAGCACCAGATTTTTTTTTCAATGCTATTTATTGTAAGTTTTTTACAAAATGGCCTTATCACCTTCAATGCATTCGACATTATACTTAATGCACTTATTCAAATCTGTGATTCCTTTCTTGGAAACATGTTTCAAACTCATCTGTTTGTATGGCTGGCAGCACCTCTCTCGCTTGTTTGTTTGTTTTTCTTCACCTCTTCTATGTCCTGAAATTGCTGTCCTTTCATGTCCCTCATCATTTGTGGAAACAAAAAGAAGTAGCACAGAGTGTGGTCTGGTGAGTAAGGTGTGTGGGGCAAGAGAGGCATGCTGTTTTTCTGCTGCAAACTGGCACATTGAGCTGACTGCAGGAGCAGGTGAATTGTCATGGTGACATAGCCAGCCCCGCTCCCTCGCTGGCCCTACCCCCATCTGCCACAAATCAGGCATTTTTTGTCCCACACTGTTATGCAATTTTTTCAGAACCTCTAAATAGAAAGTTTGATTAACAGTCTGACCTGTTGAAACAAACTCCAAATGCATTACACGTCAACATTTTCATCCATTCGGGAAGTTGTCTTAAGTTCAGAATGGGGTTTGTCATTAATCAACATTTCATCTTTTTTTAAATGAGAAAACCACTCATACACTGTAGATTTTCCATAGAACTGTCCTTGTTAGCTTGTGTTCAACATCACAACAGTTTCTGTGGCATTTGTTCCAAGCAGGAAAAAAAATTTCACAGCTGAACACTGTTCTCTTAAATTGGCCATCACACACACACACACACACACACACACACACACACAAAACAACAACCAAGGTTAGAGTGAAACTGCTTTTATGAAAAAATTCACTGTGACCAAAGAGAACCTTCCCAGGTGATGCCAGTGGGTGCACTAACTCAGAGTGAGTTGCCGGATGCTCCCTTAGTGGGGAAAAATTGCTTACCATGAAACTCTGTCCAGCAGAGCTTTTTACCATTAAAAAAAAAATTTGGTGCCCCCTCTTGTAAGACAGTCTTCATTCTAAGAGTATTCCGCTTGTACTTCCTCCAAGGCAGATGTATTCGTTTTTCTGGAAGACTATGGCATATTCAATATTCTTCATGAACTCCATAATTTAAATGAATAATTATTTTTTGTTCTTACATAGTCATTGTCTTTATCATATAGCTTTTGCCTTTATACAAGGCAATCGAAAACAGGTGGGTCAGGTGGGCCTTAGTCCTCGATGTGATATCTTTGCTTTTATTTCAGCTGTTTAATGTGGTCTTTTGTAGCAGATTTGTCAAAATGCAATACCTTGTTTGATTTATTGACTCCTGCTTTTATGGATAGCATGGAAGCCACCAAGGGTACAGCCTTAGAACCCCTCTGGAAAGTTAAATTCTTCATATTGGGTTGCTATAAGTCAGAATGAACTCAATGGTAAGAGATCCTTCTAATGGAATCATTGGGTGTTATAACAGGCTAAAGAAGCTTAGTTAACTTAATATTTTGAGGTTCAAGTCTACCCAGAAGCACATAAGAAGAAATTTCTGCCTATTTCTGAAAACTCGGGCACTGAAACTTTACAGAACAGAGTTCTATTCTGAGCAATGGGTCACCATGAAGCCGAGTGAATTCCATGGCAATGGGTGTAGGTTATTATTCAGCCCAGCTGCTAAAAACCTGAAGCTCCTTTCCTCAGAAGGCTAACAGCTTCCAGCAGTATCAGCGGGATTATCTTCTAAGTGTTTCTTCTATATATTGGTAAAAAATGTGGAGGGATGTGAACTATAGAAGCATTTGTATTGCCTTAAGTAGCACTCTCTATATCTCTAGATTCTAAGATCCATTGAAGTGGCTACAGAGAGCTCATAGACAATCTTCATGATTAAGGGTTGATTAAAGAAGTAAACAGGTTGTAAGGCAAGTGATAAATGCTCAGGGTACACTTGTTCTTCATAAGGTGACCAGATTTTAACATTGGTAAAGCGGGACACCATTGATAAAACTCATATCTTGGCGAAATAGCCACATGGCAGCTGAAAACCGTATACCCTAGCTTGTCGTGCAATCTTTCCAAAAATCGGGACTTTCTTAAAACACCGTGGGACACAGGAAAAATTGTTCAAAAGCGGGACGTCTGGTCACCTTATCTTCAGGACATGTTAAAGAGTTCTTTCAGGTCTGCTAATATATGTCCAAAGGAGGATACCAGAAGGCATTCAGCTCAAGCTCCATAGGTCAGCAAACCCAGCTCCCTGGATTACATACTCAGAGGTACCCCACTCCAGTAAGCCTAAGTCTAAAAACACTCTGCTCCATTTTGGTGGGTCAGCAAGCCCACTCAGCTCTCCCACTTAAGTGCTCAGAGATACCCCACTCCACAAGTCTGCCTCCTGTCCAAAGGCACTCAGCTTTGCTTTATGTGCGGGCTGGGAAGCCCATCTCTCTGTTTCATGTTCTGGCTCCTGATTCTGCTCCTGGCCCTCCTCTGATGTCACAGCTCTCCTTTGGATCTGGGAGGTGCACTGCAGGTCCAAAGGATGCGCTCCACTCCTGGCTCGCTCTCTCCTGATGAGATCCCCCTTGCTGCTTCTCAGCAGGCTAAGTCTCTATGGTGCTCCAGGTAATCCTGTTTATAAATACCCACAGGCGAATCCCATCAGTATCATCCCTCATCTTCTTACAAGACCCATTCAGGAAAAGGTCGTTTGGTGAAAGTTGACAAGACTTTAGCTAAAAGAGTCACATTAAATAATGCACTAAACCTGCAGCATTTTCCTCCTTACCATCAGAAGGCAGATTTTAATTAAACATGTGCCATACTTTCTAAGTGTCTTAATCCACCTCATTAGAAATGTAGGCATGGTTTTCCACATTACACCAATGAAAGATGATAGATTCAGGGCATGTGATCAAAGAAGCAATTAGTCGGTAGGACTAATATCCCACCAAAGCATGGTCTCTGCTAAAGTGAGACCAGAAATAGATGAGTAATTGGCTGTCAATACTTAGTGTTTGACTTGGGACACAAGTGAAAGTCTGGATGGAATGGAAGAAAACTGTGGAGCAAAATTCAAATTCCTAAAAATCCCAAGCCAGACTTACTGATTCATTGAAAATGGATGGGCCTCCAACACTTCTGTCCTAAGACGCGCTGTGCACTTAGAATGGAAGCTGTTTCCAGAGGTCATCTTCCAGTCAAACAATACATTGGGTCATAAAATGAATTATATCGCCGATGACAATTGTGCTCTCTTAAACAACCAACTATATGAGACCAAGTGGTCAACATCTATCCACAAGCAAAAGTGACGAGGCGAAGAGGGGGATGGAAGCTAGATCGATGGAAACAGCACAATGGACATAACGAGAATGCAGGCACACCGTGAAACCTGTAAGCAATATTGTTAAACAATTTGTATAAACATGATTTAATGGGAACCTAATTTGTGGTGTGCACTTTCACCTAGAACAATAGGAAATATTAATTGAAAAAATGATGGAGGAGGGAGCAGGCAATAGAGAGAGGGATTCAAAAAGAATGAAAATAAAGGAGGGCCAGAGAGATCTATGCATCCCATTGGTTTCTACACCTTTCATGCCTCTGAAGGGTGTCCGATAAATGACTAAAGGTGGCTCCTTAGCATTTCCCTTTGTCCCTTCCCTTCAGCAAAGGAATAACAAAACGTATGAGCTAAATAACTGATGAGCAGGCTCGCAGAAGGAATGTAGAGGCATGAAGCATGTACTTGCTACTCTTGGAAAACGAAAACCGAATTCACCATCTACTTCCCCAATCACACATGTGCAATCATACATACAAGTGTTCATGTGGAACAGGTAATCATCTAGTCATCTGATTGATACTGGTTTAAACTCAATTTCAATGCCCTGTAGGCTTGGTTCTACTTTCCTTAATGATAATGAACGTTTCTTAGACTTAAGAGAATTGTCTTTCAAAATCAAACTCTCAGAACATTCTTCCGTGCATAAAATAATATATGAGGATAGCAAGGAGGGTCAGTGATGTTCCTGAGCAATGACATTCTGAACCCAAGAACAAACATTCTTTTTGACACGTTAAACTAGAGTAATTCTAAACTGGCAACTGTATTTATTCCCTCCTTAATTCATTACCATTAATCATGCTGCTCATTCGGCAACTCTCACGCAAACTTTCCATTGCTCAGTATCTTCTAACTGACCTTTCTGTCAGTGATATTCTATCCAGTTCACTTAACTTAATTTTCACTTTTATTTTGTTTCTATTTTTTCTGACTTAACTGAAGCTAACAGAATCATATAAAGTTACCCTGATAAGTTTCTACAAGATTTTCCAAATATTTACATTCTAGTAGCCTGGCTTGATTCTGTCCTTCCCTAAGTCATCCCCACCCTTACATTTTCTTTTTCTTTTAACTTGATTACACAAACTTTGGAACTTAATATTTAAATTCTCTGTCTGATAATTTCAATATAAGTATTATATCTGAGTCTGATTCTAATCACTTTGTTATCTCTTCACAGTATGATTTACCTTGCTTTTGGAATGCAGTATATTGAGGGCTGTAAGTCAGATATATAATATCAGGTAATAGGAACTTGGATTAATAGTTTTACATTACTTACATAAAACTGATCTTTTAAAAATATTTATTGAAGTTTCAAGAGTCAGAGACTTAAAGTTCTTCTGATGACCTGGTTTTAGGTCACTTATAGGTCTGTTTTGAGTTCCATTTTTCTATGTTTCCTCCAGCGCAACTCGTTCTTCCTAGCCCAGCTGCCGTAGCTCTCCCCAAAAGCTTGTTGCAGGAGTGATTGGAAGCATGAGGGTTTCCATTTTCTATGTGTGCTGAGGTTGTATGGTATGGATAATAGTATTTCTCTTTCCCGTATCCATTTGCATGACCTGTATTATCTTAGCTGTTAACTCATTTAATCTTTACAAGAAGCCAGGGAGGTGAGACTATTAACCCAATTTCCAGATGGAAAAGCTAAGGTTGATAATTCAGACTCTTGTCTTATGTATAGCCGATGAAGAGTTCGGAAGAGATAAAGTGCAAAATATAGTATGCTTAAGTTTATAGCTGATTAGATTAATGCTTTAAGTGATGTAGGTTTGATGTTTGTATGCATCCCTTATGTCTATGGTTTCTGGTCTTTAAACCCCAGCTTATACATATGTAACCAACATTCCTTTTAAAACATCTTGATTATATGTATCTGCTCTGCTTATTAAAATACAATGACAGGCTTATTACTGAGGATATCAACAAGGTAGGGCACAATACTCCTTTTTTCTTCAACACCTTGAGTCTACTACTTCAAGATGATGTCTTCTCGGATTCCTCCTGTCACTTATTCTATTTTCAGAGTCTTCTCAAAGACAAACTCAGACACATTCATATGCAAGCCAGCTGACACACACACAAATGCCCACGGGTGTCAATAGATTGACACCCAACCATAAATAGAAAAGAGATGAAGGCACCAGGAGAGAAGAGCTGTGTTTTGGGGACAAGAGCACATTTTCTGGCCAGGGTGAATGGATGCAGGGTGCTGGTGAGAACCGGGGTTAGGTTACACATGCATGCATGCATGCACACAGGCACACACACACAAACACACTTTATGTTTTGGGCTAGGGAAAAAATAAATCAAGATGAGAATTACAGACTGTTAAATTATGTGACTTATCAAAACAAAGTAATAAACCCATCCCAGTATATTCTATGGCACCTCCTCTTCTGTCCAAGCCTTTCCAAGGGTGATCAGGGAAATCACTTTTTTTCTATGGTAAAGCCGGTGTTCCATGCTGCTTAGTCAGTGCTGGCAGGTAACAACCCTCTGTGACAGAGCAGGACTGCCCGGAGGCTCCCGCCTGTCCTCCTTGTGCAAGCACACTCTGCTTCCCCTGCAGAGGTGCTAGTGGGTTTGAACTGCATCTAACCTTTTGGTTAAAGCCCAGTTCTTAACCACGGTGCACCCAGGATCTTTAAGGTGAGGTAGCTGTAAACATACATTTAGTTTATTAATGACATTTAGTATATCTAAAATATGTCACATAAATTACAGTGTGTAGTTATCACAAGAAGCATAAATGTAGAGATTGTGAATGGCAGAAGTTAAAAGCAGACATTTAAAAAAAGAAAAGAAAAAAAGCACCAAAACAGACATAAACCGATATTTCTGGCCAGGGTGAATGGAGACATGAAGCAATTGGAAGTCTGACTATTCTGGATAAATGTTTATTACTTCTCTGCTTCCGAGTTTACTTTCATAATTCTTTCCACCTAGAGTCTCATCCTCTATCTCTCTTTGTAGTGTGCACATTTATCCCTCAAATCTAATTTCAAATATCACCTCTTGCAGAACCCCCCACCCCCGGCCCAGTCCCACTACTCACTCTGGCCAGAAAATGAACCCTCATCACAAATCATGACTCTTCCCTCGTGAGGCTTTCTTCTCTTATACCATTTACATATGCACCACGTTTCCCCACCTATATGCTAATATTCTGAGTTTGTAGTTTGCACATCTTCTCATATCCTGGAGTGCTTATATATGCCATCCACATGTTCTGTTGAATATATGGTATCTATTAGCATATTATTTATGATATGCATGCAGATCAAGCTGGGATAAATTTATTCATAGAGACTTTCCCCACCTCTGTCTTTATCCTCTTTTACAGTCAAATCTCCAGTTTCAATAACACAGTTGAATTTATAAGCCCCAAAAGTACAACAGTGATGCCAACAAAGTCACTTGTACTAATTTATCCTAAGGAAATCATAAAGCTTTAGTTATCAAAATATTCACCATAGCTTTATTTGTAAAAGCCAAAAAGTAGAGACACGTTATATATCTAATACTATGTAACTCCTTCAATAATTCATGGTATATTTGTCTTAGGACATGCTGCGAATCTATTCAAAATGATATTAAAATGTGCACAAGATATGCAGAATGATCATAACCCCGCAGCAGATCATCATATAGCATAAAAACTATCACCCACTGCCCACATATGTATAGGCACACTAGAGCTGTATAAAACCGTGCAAGGTGATGGCAGGAATCTGTCAGGTACCCTCCACAGCTCGGAGAGGCAGACACAAATGTCTAGAAGGAACAACCTGCCAGGTGAGATGAGGGGGATGAGACAGGTGGAAAGAAAGCGGAGTACTCGGTGCCGAGGTGCTTCGAGGAGACAGAACAACGTGAAAAGGGGAAAGCTAAGTTTGGGGAAGCACAAGGCATTTCCCAAACATCCTGCCCAGATCCTCAGGGAGGCAAAGTAGCAGAATCAAGACACCTGTGCCAAGCTGTCTCCAAGCAGAGGAGCAGCCTGTGCTCCATTCTTGGTTCCCATCTGTGCCTTCAGGGTGCAGAAAGGGAGCAAGGGGCAGTGACGTCATCATGAGAAAGTTTGGATAAACTCTTGAAAAGAAACGTGTGTGTGCATTAGGAAAGAATCCCACGTGAAGAGGAAGAGCTCAAAGAGGAATTTGCCAACTGCCACCCCCAATAGCTGTTTTCTTGAATAAGTATTTGTCACGCCACTAAGGACCAAAGGGGTAGCAATTCTGTTTTTAACACCTGCACCCCATTCAAGAGAAAAGTAACTTCACCTTGCAGGTGTTATCATAACCACCTCTGCTGGCCAAGCAAACCCTGTTGGAAGCCCTTAGTGAGAGAAAAGCTCTGGTCCCTACAAGGTTTTAAGAGCAAAACCACACTGCAGTTGGCAGTGTGACTTGGATGGTGGTCTGTCAGCAACACGGTGGTGAGATTGCAGCATCTCTGAACTCTGGGCTGGCCCTCGGGGAGGCATAGCAATTCACTGCCCACTAAGAGCCACTGGGTTGTAGCTGGGGAGTTACTCTCTGAGCAGCAACGACAGCTGGCGGGGCATGCGCCAATCAACTCTGTACAAGCAGCAGAAAGGGCATCTCCCTAGAAGCTGTGAAAACAACCCCACTTGACAGAACATGATCACCTGCTATTGTGAACTGCAAATCATCCCTTCTATGAATTAAAGCAGTAGATATGCATGCATGCTTTACCAGCCCCAAGGGATCCTGGACCACTCTTCAGAAGTGAAATTGTCACTATGACCTAGGGAAAGTCCAGAAAAGAATGAGCAGAGACACGTGCAAAACAGAAACCCAGGCCACAAACACCAGAGGGCACGTTTGCCAAGTGTCATCAAAGTCCATGGGCTCAGGAAAAGAGCAAGCGCCTTTGCTGCAGGCAGGTCTGGCAGGATCCTGGTCACCATGACAATCCCACACTCCCAGCCCTCCTTGGAGACGCTCAGAGCAGATGTTAGGATGCTGACTTCAGATCATAAACTACCCAAAGTCAGGCAATTTCGAGTAATTGGAATAGAGAAGATTTAAAACCAGTAATACAATTATCGCCATTAGCTACCATATATAAAGTGACTGGTAGCAGACATGCTATCAGTGTGGTAATCACATGTGATATACACACTGTCTCATTGTAACCCAGATTTCAAGCCTACTGGGTTACATAATTATCTCCATGCTTTAAATGGTAGAAAATGCTGAGAAGGCAGTATGAGCTAGAAATGCTTTTATCACTCAACCTACAGTTTCAAAGTCAGAACAAGGGTGTAGGCGTGTTGATTTTCAGAACCTTAACCATGCACTGTTGACATTAGTTGTCACTAAATCAGCTCTCAACTCGTGTTGACTCTCTGGACAACTGAACAGAACTCTGCCAGGCCTGCACCATCCCTATGATTAGTTAGAGGTCAAATATAGGGTTTTAAGTAGACAATTTTCAGAAATCCATCATCAGATCTCCCTTCCCAGTTCACCTTAGTCTGGAAGCTCAATTGAAACCTGTTCAACATTTTAGCAATGTGTAAGCCTCTACTGACAGAGAGATGGTAACTGTGTAAGGCATACATTTGCCAGGAATTAAACAGGATCTCCCACCTGGAAGATGAAATTTCTACCACGAATCTAACAGTGATGTCATAATTACAGCTCACTACTCTCTGTTCATCAATAATTATTCTTGGCAATGTGTCTCTGCCTTCAATAAATTTGTGTTTCCATGCAAATAATTAAACATGATTCAGTGTTGAACTAGATCATCTCAAAAACACCTTTTATGATTGCAACACCTTGATTCATTTCAGCCTTAAAATGTACTACGTCTGGTAGGCAGTTTCAAATTATTAAGATCGCTTCATTTTCAAGGAGCATATACTGTAAGAAGGAAGCTCAAAGTAAAACACACTTGGGTAATTAAGTTTGCATAGTAAGGACTAGAAGCGAAATGAAAGATGAGAGATGGGAACAACTAATCAGGACAGGGATAGTCGGAGAGTTTCCATTTGCAATACAGAATCTGATATCATGGAAAGTGGAGGACAGGATAGAAACAAGCAGAAGTGTGAAGAAGTTTCTATGCAGGAAGCTGACTCCAGTCTGAGCTCTGGTGGGTGTATCAATCAGAAGCTGTGGGATGTGTGCTCTAGTAAATGGGAAGCAAGAAGAGCCTGCAGAGGAATCCACGATTGATCTGTATAAAGCCTCAACTGGGAACTACAAGGTCAATTTACCTACTGGTTTTTCTTTGGTTTTGTTTAAAAGTCCTGGTCATCTGTCTCCTAGGCCTTAGCAATTAATACAAGCATTCTTTGGTAGGGTTTTAACAGTTTTCCTTGTCAAGATTTTTTTTAAAACACACTTCTGATGGTAGGGAGCCAGTCCACAGAAATCGTATCAGTAAAGACTGTGTAACAAATGAGCAAAGAGAGCAGGAGAAGGTGCTGCAGGGGCTGTGCAAGAAAGTAAAGGAGCAAGATGAGTCAGAAGTGGCTCCCCACCTGACAGTGCATTGAAGAGGAAAGGTGGCTCGTGTCGTGAAGGGAAGACTTAGTTGGGAAAAGTACTCTATGCTGTGTGATGTAAAACTAGGGTGACCATATAATTTTTCATGTGAAAGTGATGATTAAAAGATATAACCTTAATAATTATGGCTGCACAGCAAGGATAAACTACATTTTATTAACATATTTGCATAAATGATCATTCTGTGCATATCGTGTCTCAGATTCTTCCTGTGAAACTTCAGAATGATGTATGTTTCTCACAAAGGTATAGGTGTGAGTACGATCTATACAATGCTTTACAAGCAAAAAAAAAATGCTTAGAACTGTCTTATATTCACAGGTCAGAATAGAGGTTGCTTCTAAGGACTGCGGTAGATTGGGTAACACTTGGTCAGACATGAACATGTTAGATGCAGGGGGGGGGTTCACGTAATTTAGCAACCAGGTTGCTGCCCTAATTGCTGTTTTACTTATTAAAAAGAAAAAGAACCCACTGAAATTGCTGAAAGGCGGTTTATTATTTTATATAGTTAACACTTAAATAAGAGCAATAAAAGAGGCATGCAAACTTGGTTATATTATAAGAGTTTTAAAATATTTGTGAAAAATATTAAATGATATCTGACAAAAATTATAAAACTGTTATTTAAGATACTCTCATATTACTTCTTGATTGGCATCCTCACTTACAATATGTTTTGCTTTTATGCAAACATCATAGGCTGTGTTAATTATCCTTAACTATCTATTTACTGCAGGATTCCACTCCTTTAGAGTAAGGTCAATGAGACAATAGTCAGTGTGTTTGATATATTCGAAATAGGTGAATTCTCTTCTCTGGACACATTATGTTCATCTTTGAAAAAAAACCTTTCCACTTCTGCTAAACTGAGCAATTGCTCTGAAAATATTTTTAGCTCTTTGAACACTTTCAGTAACCACATAATTCACTCATTATATCTCATGGGAATTGGGAAGTAACCCAAAGTGGAAACAAATGACCACATGGCACCTTCTGGTGCTTGGCACTTTCACCTTTACAGTATTGGTTTACTTTAGTAACAAATGCAAAGGAATGAAAACGTAGTATTTCATCAAAAGCATAACAAGTTTTAGGAAATGAATTAATATCGTAAGTACAGTTCTAATTCTTTATACTTGTGGATGAATGAACATTTCTACGGGTGCTTAAAATATGCTGTTTCAAATATGAATAGGAATGCTAAAAAAGAGTAAGGAGTGTAATTTTTTTCCCCTCATTGGGCAGCTGCCTTGCCACCCACGTTAGAGAAAACCCTGATCACAAGTGTCATTTTGACAATGGTTGAGCCAAACTCAACAAATTATGCATTGGTTCTGTTGAACCTGTGAAAAATGGTGTGAACCAGCTGTATCCCACCACTGATTAGCTGGTAAAAATGCCTAAACTGCTATTCGTGAGAATACAGTTCTACAAAATGTCAACATATACATTACAAGTAACGTGTAGAATGTTCAAATAATTTTAGGGACATCACAAGTAAACATAACTAAGCAGTATTTTTCAAGAACAATTCTGTATAGTCCTCTCTATAATAATATATGCCGTGAATATCCAGAAGCGAGAATACATATATGTAGCTTTGACCACTTTTATTTAACCAAAGAATCAAGTTGTCAAGGTTAACTATTAGGAGCCCCTGTAATTAATGTTCTATGGGACATGATTTGGAAAATAACTCTGTTAGAAGAATAGGTGAGATAATTTCCAGATACAATCTCAAATCCTCAATGTTCAGACTTCTAAATATAGGAATGTCAGGTCCCCTTGCACAAAAGGACCCTGCATGAGAGATAGGATATTGATTTATCCATAATGGAGGAGAAAGAGCAGCCTGTTGGTTTCAAGGTAACTGAATTTTGGTCTCAGCTCTATTTCACAGAAGAAACAAACAAAATCTTTTAAATCTCAATGTAGTCACAGAATTAGAATCAATGCTACTGTGTTTTCATGCTTAAATTTCAGTATTCCTAGGGTGTCATTAGCTATCATTTATCAGACACTCTGCCATGTTTTAAAACTACAAAATGAACAGTAAGACCTATATTGCTGGGTCTAACACAGTGGTTCTCAACCTTCCTCATGCCGCGACCTTTTAATACAGTTCCTCATGTTGTGGTGACCCCCCCAACCATAAAATTATTTTCGTTGCTACTTCATAACTTTAATTTTGCAACTGTTATGAATTGGGCGACCCCTGTGAAAGTGTCATTCGACCCCCCAAAGGTTGAGAATTGCTGGTCTAAGGCAGCCACCTTTACTCATTGGGAAATTACCAGGAAAAGCAAACAAAGGATATGTTCTGTTGGTTTGTTCATTTTAATTCAGTGCTAACATATTACATTTGTAATGAATATATTGTTAGAACTATATCCTAACACATATGTAAGAATACTAAGTATTATTTTAGGAATCATCTTTGGCACATAGTTTAAAAGTTCCCTCATTTTCAATTTTAAATTTCCCACAACAATGTAATGTGTTGGGGAACTACTCTTAAAAGTTCATCTTCTGCTACCTTTAACAAAAAATAAAGATATTTTAAAGCCCTTAACAGATGTCAGAGATTATACTAAGCATCTCTAAACTAATTTATCTCAACGAATTTCCATATCAATCCTTTGAAATAAGCATTGGTATCTTATTTCATGCTTTAGAAGCTAATCTAAAAAGCATTCTGAAACTTTCCCCATTGATACACAGCTGGACACTAGAAGAGCAGGAATTAAAAACAAGCCATCTACTACCTGCCTTTCACTTTTTCCATGATATCATATTTCCACTTGGTTTTAGATGGAAATGAAAATGCAGTGGTAGATGAAGATGTAGCCGTAGATGTAGCTATATAAATGTAGACTGATTTAAAACAGAGATATACATATAGGAAGGGCCTTCAAATATTAATGGAAAATGTGTTTCATTTCAAAATCCTTTTGAACTACATACAATCTTACTACCTTGTTCCTATGCATCTGAACAGGCTCTAGTTTGAGGAATTTAGAAGGAAAATGCATCGGTTTGAAAAGACTCTCTGTCACAGCAACGTGGATTCTGCTAATATCAACCTTTTGATGAAATTTGGGTAGAAGAATGGCGAAATCATTGCTGTTTATAAAAGCTTGAGAGGCAATGCCCTAAATAAATAAGCCATTGACAAATGGATCCCTCATTTTAAGCAGGGACAATATGACATGGAAGAGTTCCCCCAAACTGCAGTCCATTCATGTCAGTAAGTAAGGAAATAATCTTGTTCATGCTCTAACTGAGGAGGGACCATGATTGACAGCAGAATAGCTAGCACCGGAAGAGTCCACATTTCATTTGGTTCAGCCCATACTGAAAAATTGAAGTGGAGTAAATTTTCCACTTAATGGGCTACCAAGCTCATGTGCTCCAAGCAGTTAGTTGACAGCCGACAGAATTTCCAATAGATCATGTAAACAAATATAATCAGGATTTTGAAGCATCCTGTCCAAGAATTGTAACGGGACATGAAATATGGCTTTACCAGTATGATTCTCCTGATAAAGTGCAGTCAAAGCAATGGCTTACAAGATCTAGAAATGATCCAAAGGAGAAGGGGTTTGGTGAAGAGCAAAGGCCACAACAATGTTAAGGTTTTGGTGGCTTTTTCTGGTTAGACGTCCTAGGCATTTTGCTTGGTGACTTTCTAGAAGGCCAAAGAACAACAACATTAGCTATGCATGAGGATCTTTGGGGAAAGTTAGCCACAACGTTAGCAGGGAAACTTCACCAGGGACTCTTTCACCTTGACAGGACTCCTGTTCCTTCCTTTCATCAAACAAAGGTAATTTGGCCGAATTTTCTGAGAACTCATTAGGCACCTACTTTACGGTCCTAATTTGACTCGAGACTTCTTGATCTTTCCTATAGCACTCTGTCTTTAAATGGCCCATTTTCCTTTAGTTACTAATGTGAAAAGGACTGCACAGACAAGGGTTAAATTCTCAGTACCCTCAAGTCTTTAGGGATGTACTAACATGTGTCGTGAGTGGCAATAAATTGGGCTTCTAACTGCAAAGCGGGCAGTGGAAAACTACCAGCTGCCCCAAGGGAGAAAGACAGGGCTTTCTGTCTGTCCCATAAAGAGTGACAGACAGTCTCAGGAAACACAGAGGCAGTTCTACCCTGTCCTATAGTGCTGGCATGGTTCAGAATTGACTTGAAGGAAGTGAGCTTATATTGAAAGCTAGAGTTTTTACATTTCAAATTTTTATCACTTATTTTCTTTTTCCATAAACTGTTTGAATTCTTCATACATCTTTTTTTCAATGTCTCTCTAGATTACATAGGGACAGAAATAATAGCCATTTCTTCAGATATATGATCATTTAATAATAGATGTCTCTGCTCTATGTTCCCAAAGAGCTCATGCCCTGTATCTACTAGCTAAGTACTTGCAAATACACTGGCTCAGGAATAAGGAGACAATGACAAGATCTTGCCTTATGATCTCTGGCAAGTCACTTCTCTTGACTTCAACTTCCTCCTCCCTAAATTGAGGTAATCCACTAATCCCTAATGAGGTTGCATGGCTTTGCTGAGGAGTCAAATAAAATAGTGTAAGTCAAACCAGGTATTTTGAAACTTGTAAAGTGGTATATACAGAAAAGGTGTCATTAGTATCTTTCACCACAACCATCCGGGCACACAAGCATTTTTCATTCTTATTGCACACCATAAGCAAATTTGAACTCTAAAAAAGAAATCAGCCCAGAGTAAAATGTTAGGAATGACAATGAGTCATTTTTCACAACAAAGAAATTGATTTCCTATAGATGTTCTTTCCTGCTACATGTAAAGACCTGTATCTATCGATGCCTAGACCGCTTGTTTAGACGTTGGGTATCATTACAATCATTCACATCACACTCATCTCACGTCATTCACACTGCCAGAGGCCACTAACTTTTCTCCTTCTTACACAGGGATGTAGCAGGAATCACAGTCAACTGTTCTACTCTCAAGGCATAGTATTTAATTAATTAAAGGGAAAAAAGGCAATCTCTTCCAGCACCTATAACTTCCAGTTCAAAAGTTGTAAATCCTTTACAATCATCATATTTAAGCCATGCTTTCAAACATCTAGATTGGCTAACGATGATCACATAATCTGTTCTTGCAAATAGGAGCAATTTTTTAAAAACAATCAAAAGAGCTGTCAGATCTGTCATGAAAACTTCATATTATTTTAAGTGACCCTCAAAATAAGCTATATTGTGCCCAGGTTACTGCTCTAAGGTCTCTATGAATCAGAATCCTTTCCAGGGAAAAGGGTTTTATTCCCAAGAATGTAGAAACTGTTTCCTTAAAACAGTGGTTCTCAACCTGTAGGTCGAAACCCCTTTGGGGTCAAACGACCCTTTCACAGGGGTCACCCAATTCATAACAGTAGGAAAATTACAGTTACGAAGTAGCAATGAAAATAATTTTATGGTTGGTGGGGGTCACCACAACATAAGGGTCGTGGCATTAGGAAGATTGAGAACCACTGCTCTAAAATATTCATCATTTGTTTAAAGCCACATTTGCATAATTTGAATTAATTTATGGCAACAATTCATTTTATAAACATCAAGGCAGCTGTTGCATATAAAATAAAAAAGTAATAATAATTACAACAAAGATATCAGTTAACATTTTTGCAACACTAACCAAGTGTAAGGAACTATTTTCAGTATCTGACATGGATAGAATCAATATTTATGTCAAATGTATTTCCATTTCACCTTATAAGCAATGATAACTTGTGCATGTGAACATTGTGAGGCCAAGGAGTTCAGTACTTCTCCCATGATACATGAGATGATGATATGAGGGTGTATCCCACCGCCCCCAAAAAAACAGAATAGCACTTGGCAGAGCAGAGCTTTCATAGTATGCATATTTCCTGCTAGGTGAGCATCCAGCAATTTGCTCTGAGTTAGTGCACCCAGTGGTGTCGCCTGGGAAGGTCTCTCTGGTCACAGTGAATATGTTTTGTAAAAGCAGTTTTGCTAAATCCTCTTTTTTTGTATGGCCAATTTAAGAGAACAGCATGCAGCTACAAACTTTTATTTCTTCTCAGGATAAATGCCTCAAAAACTGTTGTGATGTTGAACACAGAATACAAGGACAGAGCCATGGGAAAAACTCAAGTGTATGAGTGGTTTTCTCATTTCAAAAAAGATGTACGTTTGACTGATGACAAATATCATTTTGGATGTCTATCTACTTCCCAAATGGATGAAAAGGTCAACTCATAGTGCATTTGGAGCTCATTCCACCAGGACAGACTGTTCATCAAGCTTTCTATTTAGAGGTTCTGAAAATATTGCATAACAGTGTGCAACAAAAAAATGCCTGGTTTGTGGCTGATGGAGGACTAATTTTGCTACCATGACAATGCACCTGCTAAGCAGCCTTCTCAATATGCCAGTTTTTGGCAAAAACAGCATGCATGCATCTTACTTACCTGACCTTGCTCCATGCGATTTCTTTTTGTTTCTATCAATAAAGGGGGGACATAAAGGGGCAGCAATTTGATGACATAAAAGAGGTAAAGACAAAAATGAGGGTGCTGAGGTCAGCCATCCAAACAGATGAGTTTGAAAAATGTTTCCAAGAATAGAATTTTAGATTTGAATAAATGTATTAAGTGTAATGGAGAGTACTTTGAAAGTTATAAGGTTGTTTGTTAAAAAAAATTAAATACACTGCTTTGTAAAAAAAAATTCAACCTTTTTTTAGGTACCCCACTCATATGTCCAATTAGTGTCCACATACAAACTGACACTCAAGAGAAAACAAAAGAGGCAAGCATGAAGGGGGGTAACTTCAAATGAATCCAGAATGAGACAATTAGAAAGACTAATCAACAGCACAATTTCAAGATATAGTAAGAAAAGACTGGGCATATAATCAGGAGATGCACAATTACACTTGAACTAGATATGGCCAGCATTCTTTTAAGGTCCCTCACACAGGATATTGACATATACAATGGAAATGCCCTTAATCTCTTTTGGGGAGAAGGAATGACAATGAGTTTCATTGGGTAGGGTCACATAACCCCATGCACTGTAGGAAGCTGACATTGCAGCAATAACAAGTCTATAAAAATAACTCTGTAGGCTATCAATATTATGTGCCCCAGGCACACAACTCTCCCTGGCTTGACCAAAGCCAGGGAAATATTTCAGAATATCTGAAATAATATATTTTTTTTATCTCAGCTGCACTTTTGATAAATGTTGGAAGAAAATGATTTTGAGATTGTGTTCCCAGCGAACTTCCTAGAGCACTGGACTCTGCTTTGTTCAGTAAACATCTCCATGGCCAAAAAAACAAACCCACTGCCGTCAAGTAGATCCCAGCTCATAGAAACCCTCCATAAGATTTCCAAGCTGTGAATCTTTATGGGATCCAGGAGCCTCATCAGCTAGCCAAGCAGCTGCTTGGATTGAACCAAACACCTTGGTTAGCAGTCTAATGTTTACCTGATGGCAGCACCAGGGTCCTTTAGTTAGCATATCAACATGCACCTTGACATTCCTCTAACCAGGGAGTCATATTTCTTCTCTCACTTCCCCCTTTGCCATCAAACATCCTCTACACTACTGATAAGCATAGATCCCTCATTAATCAAACAGGGAAACAACTGGCCCTTCTGAATTCCTGACATTTCTTTCCGGCTGAAATTGATATCAACTTACATCATGATCTTATTTCACCTGTTTACTTTTAATGACAATATAATGAAAATATATGATCCAATTTTTGTATCAATATTTGTTGAAGGAGTTATGATAGCATAGTTGATAAGGAAACAGTTGATAGTTCAAACCCATCAGCTACTCCATGGAAGGTGGCAGAACAGTAAAGTGTTTGGTGGCTAACTGAATGGTCAGTGGTTGCAACCCACCAGCCACTCTGCCGGAGGAAGATGCAGTGATCTACTTCCTTAAAGATTTATACCCTTATGCATAAGCAAATGTGGTGTAGAAAGCTGATGGTGCCCCGCTATTAAAATATATAGCATTTGGGGTCTTAAAGGTTTGTAGTTAAACAAGTGGCCATCTAGCAGGGAAGTAACAAAGCCCACATGGAAAAAGCACACAAACCTGTGGAAACATGAGGTATCAATGGGAAGAGGCATCAGAAGTTCACAAACAAGGAACCAGGGGGACCCCGGGAAAATGGCGACCCGATAGGATGCACCCATCCAGAGCTCCTGCTGCCAGACCAGAAAATTGGGAGGTAAGGTGAAGGGAACGGGGAGGTGGAGTCCAGAAATTAAAACTAGGGTACTAAGGTCTCTCCTGAACCCCTTTTTTGTGTATTATTTCCACTCACAAAGCAAACCGAAAACGCTTTAAAGCGCTCTAGCTTCTGTGAGCCTGGGCGCACCAGAGACGCCCTTGCCAAGAGCCATGGCTTCTCCAGGCTGACGCCTTAAAGGGGACAGTACCCCCAGACACGGGAGAATCCAGTGTCAGAGCTCTCTGTGCTGTTGGCTGCCCTGAGCTCACTGCCTGGGGAGTGGTGGTGGCGGGTAGCCATAATTTAGACTAGAAAAAAAAGCAGATTATTACCTGAAGTAGATCGCGGTCTGGGAGAAAAAAGCTGAATCCAGGGAATGGAATTAATTCCAAACGGCTGAGAAGGAAACAACCCCCCTGATAAGCTGGATCTCCCCCTCTGGGGACCACCCTGACAGCCCCCAAATCAGAGCACATCACAAGCATTAAAAAATAAAATAAAATAGAAGGTGAAATATATGTTATTGGTTAATAACTCAAACTGCAGTCTGGTTTCTCAGCTGCAAAGAGCACATAGGCGGAGGGTCCTGAACATAAATCAGCATATGAATTAACCTAGTTAAGGATTTCCAGAACCCAGCTGCAGGGCCTGGAGGCTTTTTGCATAACAAAGACCTGCAGTACCAAGCTTCAGTTTTAAACAGCACAGAGCTGCAGACTAGAGACTGTGTGTGACAAGTTAATTTGATTTTAGTCTAGCTGACCAGGGGAATAAAAAAATAAAATAAATAAAAGCCTCTGATCTAGAAGTAGGACACCAGCAGCCTAGATAGGACAACAAACCCAGTTTCCCTTTCAGTGACACTACACATAGCTGGGGAGGCCCTGCCAACCCTGGGGCCCTAGACAGGCTGTGGGAACACCCTTCCCCCAGAACCTGCTGCCAAGCTACATATAGCACAAGGCAGGCATACCAGTAAAAGCCAGAGCTCAATGGATGCCTGGTCACAGGTGCGATCTAGCCTTTGCAAGTAATCCCACACAGCATCTATAGAACCCTACATAAAACGGGTACAGCACCCCACTACATAGAGGAAGAGTTGGAACTCCTCCAGCCTTACAGACAGGTTATCAAGCCTCAGTTATCACCTTACCTACTACTCTATTTCTTCCCCTCTGCAGTCACTAGCATTTCTATCCTTCCCACCGCAGTCAGTCTCAACGAGCTCAGCCAGTCTCAACGAGCTGGGGTTCTTTTTTCTCTCTTTCTTCTTTTTCCCTCTTTTTCCTCCTCTCTCCCACTCTCTCCTATCATAAACCACTACTGACATCCAGATCCCTACCCTCCATTTAGGGCAAATCAACCCAAATAGCAGGAGGAACTCCAGCCCACCCTCCGTGGGAGTACTGAACACCACACAAAGCAGCTGGGACAAATATCTACACCACACTGCACTGCTGAGGAAACCTCCGTCGGACCTTTAGGTGAGCTCATCAACTAGGGCAACACTGCCCAGCACCACTGGGTCCCTGCATCAAAAGAGC
>NW_022103900.1:49946067-49947974 GCF_000313985.2 Echinops telfairi
AAAAAAAGCAAGCAACCAAATCAATGTGGAGACCTAAAACCCACCTGTAAAATAATTGGACAGTCACTCTCAGAAGGGCCACATGGAAGAGATTATTAAATCCAGAGTGTGATATAGCACTGATGAACCACATGTCTTCTAGTTCTTTAATACTCCCTCCCCTTACTGCTATAGTTTTTATTTGTTTTACCTTTTAATCATGTTAGATTTGTGTATGTACATTTGCATATTTAAGATTGGGACAAGAAAGCCAAGATAGATAAACCCTTAGAAATAGTAATGGCAGTAAGGGTTCCCTGAGAGTACAGGAAGGTGCGGGGGGATGGGAGAACAGGGAGCTGACAGCATTGATGACTGTATAACCCCACTCGATGGGATCAAACAAAAGAATTGTATGTGAATTGATTTATGGGATTGTATAAGATATGGACAAAAAACAACCTATTATGGGGGTGATGGGAGAGTTCCTGGGGGGAAGGGTGGGGAAGGAAGGAGATTAAGAGGAGCTGATATCAAGGAGTTCAAGAGGATAATGTTTTGAAAATGCTCATGGTAGCTATGGTACAATACTGTTTGATGTGATTGAACTATGGACTGTTGTGGTATCTGTAAGAGCTCCCAATAAAATGATTACAAAATTTTTTTAAAAGACTAACCTTAGAAGCACAACAGGGCAGTTCTAATCTGTAAAATAGGGTCACTTGGCATTGGTATTTACTCAGTGGCTGTGGGTGGTGACCCAGTGTTTGAACACCACTGCTAACCAAAACATAGAAACATCATTGATTCAAACCTGCATGTCTATTCATAGGGGAAATATTACAAGCTGGGAACTCTATGCTATAGAGTTGACTCAACATTATTACATATCTAAAATTAATGATTAAGTGAAGATCATTTTTCTTAGGAGTTTGGGCATGTATCTGGGCATCTATTTATCTGTAGTTTTCAATCAGGAGAAATTCTACTTCATTAGGAGCAACTAATAGGTAACATAATGATAAATGGAGAAAAGATTGTTGTCAAGGATTTCGTCTTGTGTGAATACACAATCAATTCTATGGAAGCAGGAATCAAGAGAGCAGCTGCACGCAACCTCTTATGGTGTTGAATAGCAAAGATGATTCTTTGAGGACTAGGGTGCACCTGCCCTAAGCCATGATATTTTCAATGGTCTCCTATGCATGTGGAAGTTTGACATTGACTAAGGAAAATGGAAGAAGAATTAATGCATTTGAATTATGGTGCTTGTGAAGAATATTGAATATTGAAAGTACCTTTGACTGACAACAGTCAAATCTGTCTTAGAAGAAAAAGCCAGAAAGCTCCTGAGAAAGAAGGATGGTGAGCCATGGTTGCATGAACTTTTGACGTGTTATCAGGAGAGACGAATCCCTGGACTAGGATATCATGACTGACAGAGCATAGGGACAGCAGCAAAGAGGAAGACCCTCTATGAGAGGGATGACACAAACAATGTTTCATTCGGTTGTATATAGATCGCTTGAGTTGGAACTTACTCAAATGCACCTAACAAGAACAGGGGGCAAATGAAAATATGTGATACCAGCTTGAGCTCACTTATGAAGAGGTAACACTGCCAATTCAGGGGGAAGAATCATAGATGCGAAATATCCTTCATGTGCAGAAACATCAAGACAAAAATGACAGTACAGGTTGAACCACCTTCCTTCACTGGCAGGACAGTGTGACTCTCCATTTGGTAGCTACCCTAAAAAAATGGCCTCTAACCTCTGGGTCAACGCTTTCAGTGAAGAAACTTTTCACCAGCCTCACCATTCTAGGCAGCTCAAATGGAACATGCATTCTTATGTCAAGCTAAAAAGTGGCCATTTTTCAATAGTAAAATTTGGAGCCCTGTTTTGTTTTATTTTGTTACTTGGTTT
>NW_022103900.1:49949419-49964767 GCF_000313985.2 Echinops telfairi
ATGAGCCCCTAATAAAATGATTTGTAACAAAATGTGGAGCCCTGGTGGCACAGTGGTTAAGTGATTAGGTACTAACTACAAGATTGGTGGTTTAAACCCACCAGCACCTCAGAAAAGATGTGTCAGTTTGCTTCCTTAAATATTTACAGATTGGAAACCCTAGGGGCTGGTTATACTATGTCCTACAGTGTTACTATAAGTTGGAATCAAGCCAACAGCATGAGACACATGGGTAGCAAAATTAGGAGCTCTTTTCAGTGAATCATCATTTAAGTGAATTTTAACAAGCCCTGATATAATTTCAAGAGCCACTTATGTGTATAGAATTTTACTTGCTTTTTACCAAACTCCTTCATACCTCATGGCATGGAGTTACTTACTTTTTCTCTTATCACCTCCTCTGGGAAAACCTCCGCTATGAAGGCGTGAAAGGCTGGTTGTGCCTAAACAACCATCTCTTACTTCTCCAGCATGATTTCACAGCTATCTTTCTTCAGAGACTCTGCTTCTTCCTCTCCTCCCAATCCAGGCTTCTGAGTAAATTCTAGATAGATACGAAACAAACTGGCCATGGATTCCCACTGAAGTAAATACTGTATAGCTAACTCCAAAGCACCTTGTGTCTGAAAGAGACATGCGTGGCCCTTATGTCCTCCTTGCACCTGGGAATCTCTCTTTCGCTCTTAGCTCATACCAAGAAAAAGAGACCATGTGCTTAGTGTGGGATTAGAAATGGGCTTCTTCTTTGTGAGTATCAAGAAATGAGTTGGCCTTAAGAGTAAATCTCATGCCAATTCTGGATCAACAACAACAACAACAAAATAGCCCCTTAATTAACAAAAGCTACTTCCATAGGTCTGAGAGAAGCTTTATATAGTGCCAGATGTGATATCCATTTCCTGACAGTGATAATGTAGAACAAGCATTGGTTTGTATTTCTAGGTCTGAAGTTCAAAATTCTGGTGTTAGAGCATACTAGCTGAGCTACAATAGGCAATCAGAATCCCTGGGCTACAATTTACTCATCAGTAAGATTGGAGGATAAGAAGAAGAACACTTCCCAATTGAACTATGGTACAAATAAATTAAAATTACTCATTTAAGTTCTATAAACTTTCACTGAATACATTCTATCTGCCAGGCACTTTGGCATCAGGTCAAAATCAAAATGATGGGTGAGTTAAGATCTCTACCCTTGAGAATTAAAGTCAAGTGGGGGAAAGAAAAGTGAGGAGATCATTTGCATATAATGTGGTAAGACATTGTTCACTGACCTCAAAGTATTATGAAGCCATAGACCAGGGACGCTCGAGCCATGCTGGTGACTTGTGCGGCAGCTAGTGTAGATACTGACAGAAAGCAGATTTAATAAGAAGAAGGGGTCCTGTCTTATATAGCGGTCAGTTCTCAGGAGTGTTGCTTTCGAAGCCCAATGTCTCCCAGGATCCAGAATGTCCACACACCTCTACCTTCCTGAAAAACTTAAAGTGTTCACCATAATACTACATAATCTGTTGCTCATAACCTGGGTCACAGACACAATTTGTTCAAGTCCCTGTCTCACATCTCATTAGTCCAACATGCTTAAGCTTACACATTTCTGAACCACTCACAGTTAAAGGAAAAGGGATAGTATACTGACTGTGAAATAAATTCAGACGAGGTACAATTATACAGTTTTTATGTTGGGGTTTTTAAAATCATTTTTGGGGGGGTTCGTACAATTCTTATCACAATCCATGCATATATCCATTGTGTCAAGCACGATCAAGTGGAGGTGGAGAAAATATTTTAGAGAGTGAGCAGCCAGAGGAGGAAGAAAATGATGAGCATTTATGAAGAGGAAATGTCTGAACATAACTATGGCGATAAAATAGCACTGCCATAATAAAGTTAGTGGTGGCATTCAATGGGAACCATAGATTTTATAGATGTTTGATGTTGATCCAAACATACCTACAGAATAGGAGGAAGATGGTTGGTTTATTACGATCTCTCGCTCCCATTTCTCTACCCTTCACTCCAACATCACTTTGTCAGTTTTCTGTGCATGTTGCTATTGTATTGAAAGCTATCTAACAGGTATTTCAAATACCAGCAGGGTCACTTATAATAACCACATTTCACAGAACTGACAGACTAGCTAAGACAGAATAGTAGGCAACAAGTGACTTACTTCCAAAACTTAGCCAATGAAAATTCTGTGGGTGACAACAAAACACTGTCTAATATAGTGCTAGAAGAAGAGCAACTAGTTTGGAAGCCGCTCAGAATGCGGAGTGAGTGTAAGAATGGACTTTGACGTGTCATTGATTGTGAAGATGGCAAAGAGACACGCAGTAATTCGTTCTGTTTTACATGGAGTTTCCATGAGTCAGAATCAACTCAACAGCAACTAAGTAAAATATATGACCTCCCTAGTAAAATATTCTAATCCTACAGGTAATGTATCTCTCCATGCCTGAGACTATAATTGACTGGGCCCAACAAATATGCAACTCAATAAGAATAGAATGAATGGCACAAAGGTTATATAAGTCTTGTATTTAAAGAGATCATTTGGCCAATAGAAAAATATGGGCAAATGATATTATAAATACTGTTATGGATCTCTGTATATACTTAAATTATGTTCTCATTTTAAAATTAGCTGGGCAGAATAAAGATCATATACTTCTACTATGGGAAATTTCAAGTTTGGTTTATCCTTGCAAACCTAGTGGCTAAAGTACTCCATAGCTTCATTTGGAAAATATATTTGTTAATATCTGAGCTATCACAGACAACTTGGAAAAAAAGTCTTGTGGGGGGAGGTCAGATGTGCAGGCATTCCCTCCCCTGAAGGCAATCAGTTGCCAGACTGCTGTCTCATCCCTCCACAGGGGTGGGCCTGCTCCCTACCTCTGGGGACAATGGACAGGCTCCTGTAGGAGGAGTTTGCACCCTACTGATAATGTTCCTATGGAGACCCAGAGACCACCCCCTAGACCACCCTTTCATTGCTGTGTAACCTATAGTGCAGCTCCTCCCTGTGACGTATGTCTCTACCTGTAGTTAGTGGGCTGGCCTATACCAAAAGGTATATAGGCGTGAGTCAGCAATATAAAGCGCTCAGACTCTGACCTCTCTGACTCTCAGACCTCTCTGACTCTCTCCCCTCTCTCCTCTCCAATCCCCTCTCCCTTGTTCCCTTGCCCTCCTTCCCTTCCCCCTCTCTCCACGTGGACCACCAAGCTGGGCTGAAGTGAGCAATGGTACCATGTAATGTGTCTGACTGTATTATTGTTATATCTCTCATGCTCTTGATGACTTTAATATAAGACTTATATATCTCAACTGTACAACTGTGCATTACTGAACCCAGAAGTAGTATTACTGAGCCCGCGATCAGCGGGTGGGGGCTGGCCCCCCACTCCTTCAGCGTCATTTTTAATTTAATACTACAAAGTCTTTTCAATCACAAGCTCTCTCCACACTTTGCTCTCTTTTACACAGCCAAAGAACATGGAGCAGGTTCGGCATTGAGCTGCTCACCCAAAGGCTGGCAGTTGCAAGCTCAGTGCTTCATGGGCGGAAGGTGCGCTGTGGCCTCTGGTAAAGATTAATAGTCTCAGAAGCAGCTCCACTCTGACCTGCGGGCCTTTATGAGTCTACGTCATTTGGACAGCAGTGAATGAGAGCCATCTGCAATCGCAAAGATAAAAGAATGAAACCACTTTCATGGTTTAGTTTTCCATTGGTTAGAACCCTTTTCTGAAGGTTTACAAAAGGTTTAGAAACAATTTTTCCTGTTTGTTTGTCTTCCTTACATTTAATTTGAGAATGTTTTAAATATATGACTGGGAAATATTTTCTTATTGATTTCACGTGGAGTGGGGACTCATTATCAGCCTGTGTGCCACATTTTGTCTCTATTCAGGAGATTAGTCTTTCATTTATTTTCTGGAAAGAACTCAAGTGGGTATATCACAGGTAAGCCTCTGATTGCATTTCTCCACCCAGCCATTTTACACACATGTTCAGTGCCATCACACTAGAAATGCTCCATATTCTTCATCTTTCATCTATGAAGGAGTAGAGCCAAGGAGTTGTTATGTCAGGAGCACCAGACAAAGGCCAGATGACATTGCCAAATACTACTTTAAACTGCATTTTAGAAGGAGAAAAAAACAAAATTATATTCCTGTGTCTAATGCTGTAAGTAGTCCGTGTCATTCACACTATGGTGAAGGACATATAAAACAGAGGAACCTGCAGTGTGTTGAAGAAATACAGCCAAAATGCTCCTTAGAAGGGAGAAGGACAAGACTGCATCTCAAGTACGTTGGACATGTTATCAGGAAGAACCAGTCTCCGGGAAAGCACATCATGATTGCTGAAGTAGAGGGTCAGTGAATGAAGACTCAATTAAATCGTGGCTGCAGCAATAGACCCAAACATACCAACTGTGAGGATGGAACAGGCCTGGGCCACATTTTGTTCTATTATACTCATGGTCTTTGTGAGTTAGAACCAACTGGATGGGACCTACCAATACTAACAGAGTGCACTGGGGTGAAAAGAAGAAAGAATGATAAGACAGTAATTCCTGTTGAAAGTTTTGGATTCCCACCTACTCATATGAAATATAATTTGAAATATCAGAGAGCAATCTACAGTTCATTTTACTTCTTTAATCATACGAGATGGGAAAGGCGGCTGTGCACTGATCATTTCTGAAGCAAGAGTGAAAGGAGACAGCTTCCTATGAGAAACATAGGCACATTCAGGAAACATTTCACTGTGAACTATTCGTAGATAGTAAAAGCTAGAAAGGTGAAATGATGCTGACTCAGCTGGTGAAATACTAGTGCAATTGCAACTAGTGCAAATGAGTTGGGCTGCTAACCACAAGGTCAGCAGCTTGAAACCACCAGCTAATTTTATGAGGAGGTTTCCCTATAAAAAATTACAGCGTCAGAAGTCCAGGGGGCAGTTCGACCCTGGACTACAGAGTCCATCTGAGCCTGATTTGACTCAGTGGCAATGAGGCTGATTTGGGTTTTTTAGAGAGATATGATCAAAGTTGTTTATTTAGATACTTTGGCTGAAAAGAGAAAACATCAAAGTGGTTTTTTAATATGCAACAAGATGGCAAGGCATACAACAAAATGGAAAGAGGAAGGAGTTCAAAGTCCAAAACCTGCTGATCAACAGACAACATACAGTGAATACATTTAAAAGTGACTTTCACCTCTTCTCTCTTTAGCATTTAAAGGGATTCACCGGCTTGACTCTCCACATTTCCATCAAACATGCACGGGGAAACTTTTATTATAAGTCTTCTTGTTTTTCTCTTTTAGATGTCCTTATTGGTCAACGTTTTTAAAGTTTCACCTTTAATTTCACTACAAGATATCTAAAGGAGAGGGAATGAGGAATTTGGATATGGGAACTCTCAAATTTAATCTCTTTCACAGTCTGACTTCTGGATCTTATTGGCTCTTTCAACTGCAATGTCGGGTTCATTTCAAAATGTAATACAACGTATTTATCATCACCACACTTCCTTCAGTAAAGACACAGATGCCAGAGGGCTACCAGTGGGTGGTCTGAAAAAAGATAGCTTGCTGAAAATGAAAATTCTCTCCTCTAAAGCTAAATAACTCATTTCACATATTATGGATCTTCTGTATCTGCAACAGTACACAATTGCTTTCTGCTCTCCAATGTTTTAGCAAACCATCTGGCAAAATGAAGAAATAAAAGAATATTTACTCACTGCTTGCTTCTAGGAAGACAGTTGTATAGCTCACGGATTTCAAGAAAACTTCCTCAGGAAGGAACAGAAAACCAACAGATTAGAATAGACTGCATTATCGACGTGGCTTCCACTGCTCCTGCTCAATTCCATCAGACACTAGAGCTATGAGATAGCCCTTCACACACCCTTTGTTCAAAGCAGTGGTTCTCAAAATGGGCCCTCTAAACCAGTATCATCAGCATGTCAGGACTTCCTAAAACTTTCTCTACCAGTGGTGCCTGCTGCCCAAGGAATTTGCAACCTGGACAAGCACTGCCAGAAACACCTCAGATTCACTAAGGGTTTGATTGTGAATTCATGGTTGGTCAATACACATGACTGTTGCCCATTTTTTTCTTGATATCCACATTTAGTTGTGCAAGCCAACATGAGATCCTAACAACACTTAAAGAATTTGACCCAATTATTCCTTTGAAGTGCAAATCCCTCTTTCCCATCGTAGCCCCACTGAGTCAAAAACTCAGAGTTAGGGCCCAGCAATCTGCATTTTCATAAAACCCCCAGCTAATTCTAATGGATGCTCTCATTTGAGAACCACAATCTAGAAAAAGGTGATGTTCCAGCATGTTCACCAAATACTTCTAACCCAAGATTTCTAAACAAGTGTTTACCTAGATGTCCAAACGAGGTCTATTGTTACTGTAGTGATTCACGATTATGCCATCACATGTTGGAATCTCTAAATATGAAACTGTAACTGACCAGTCCTCCACAGAGAGTCAAACATCGCCCACCTGTAGGAACATTAGATTCCAACACTTGGCATTTGCCTGGAATTGTCTAATTATGAAAGAAATGACACGTATGTATGTATGTATGTATGTATGTATGTATGTATATTCCAGAAATATATGTTTTCAAAGGGAGGACAAGTGGTATACACCCAAACCTTTCACTATTCCAAATAACTGATAATCAGTGAGGTATGTTCAAATTTTTGAATGTGCTCTCACAGGAAACAATATTGGTTATTCCTTGGGAAATGATTCTTTAAACAACCATCATGAATAGAGAAGAATATGCATTCAGTTTTG
Source organism: Echinops telfairi (assembly GCF_000313985.2). Taxonomy (NCBI): domain Eukaryota; kingdom Metazoa; phylum Chordata; class Mammalia; order Afrosoricida; family Tenrecidae; genus Echinops; species Echinops telfairi. The sequence goes on from NW_022103900.1 coordinate 49,956,257, forward strand.
CATCTATTATAGATGGTATTTGACTAAATATCTTTCGAGACATCCTTGTACTATGACCAAGGTTTGGGGGCAAGTAGGGACTGGAAAAGAATGTCAGAGAACCAGGGGGATAAAAGTGGAGAAACGAGATTGGTAAAGAAAGACGTCTTGCAAATGGTGGGCAATCCACTAAGTTACCACGGTCAGAAATTGAAGGACCATTTCAACTTTGGGAAATAGCATAGAACAGGATGCCTCAGGGTTATTCCCAAGGCAGGGCAAGGCAGCTAGGTATGTATGCACACATTCTCAATCATTTGTTGAAGGCGACTCGCTGCAATTGTAAAGTCCTGGGCACTTGTGACTGTGTATGTGGGCAAAGCAGGCTCCAGTGACCAGAGGAATTCCTCAGGCAAAGAGATGCAGGTGGTGTGAGCTAGGACTGACACACACCGAAATGTTCTGTGGCTCAGGCGGTCTGGCAGGACCCTAGAATTCTCGCTATTATTGGCTAAGAGTGACTGTCCCACGAAACCATGGCTCTGTGTTTGCAACGCAAGATAAAATGCTGGGCCATATTTATTTTTTCCTCCTTCTCAGCCTCTGAACATTTGGCAGCATACATAGTTCTCAGATTCCCATACATTATGCAAAGATAAACAGGATATTTTTTACACTCAAAACAGAACACATAAAAATTGATAGCATAAGCAGAAAATGATAGCTATTTAATAAAAACATAGATCCAAATTGCTACCATCCCTTCCAAAATGATCATCTTTAAACTGAATATTTAGTTTCAAATAAGGAGTTGTTATTTTTAGTAGCCATCAAATTGGGTCTAGCGCACAGAAGCCCCACACATAACACAGCATCACTGGCCTGACCTGGCCTGTGCCAGGTGCATCATTGCTGTGTTTGAGCTGTTGATTGCAGCCAGTGTGCCAGTTCATCTCATTCAGAATTTCCCTCTTTCCCCTCACCCTGTATCTTACCAAGTGTGAGAACCTTTTCTGGGGATTGGTCTCCTGATAACATGTCCAAAGTGTGTGAGATGCAGTCTCATCCTCCTAGCCTCAAGGAGCATTCTAGATGTACTTCTGAGACAGATGTGCTTCTTCTTCTGACCGCATATAATATGGTCAATATTCTTTGCAAAGACCATAATTTAAATGCATGGATTCCTCTTCAGTCTTCCTTTTACATTGTTCAGCTTTCACATGAATATGAAGAGATTGAAAATACAATGGCTTGGGTCAGGAGCACCCTGATCTTCAAAGTTACATCTTTATTCTTCAACATTGTAAAGAGGTCTTGTGCAGCAGATATGCCCAGAGTAATTTGCCCTTTGATTTCTTGATTGCTGCTTCCTTAAGTATTGATTGTGGAGTCAAGTAAGATGAAATCCTACAATTTCAATCTTTTCTCCATTTACCATGATGTTATATTTTAGTTCAGTTGTGGGGATTGGTTTTCTTTATATTGTATTCTAATCCATCTTGAAGGATGTAGTCTTTGATTTTCATTAAAAGTGCTACACATTCTTCTTTCATTCCTCAAGCAAGGTCTTATCATCTGCATACCACAGTACCCTGCAAACAACCACAGGTGCCTCGCTGCTCATAATTTAGAAACTTCTTGTTTGGAGTTTTAGTGTCTCTCTATCCTTGGTTATGGCTATAATTTGGTCAGATCTCTAGGTTTACTTAACTACAAGGATATACTTCTGTACCAAAGAAATACCCAATAAATATTCCATCACTTCTTCTTCCTAAAATAAAAAAGTAAATAAATAATATTGTGCTGGAGTAGCAGTTAGAAAGCTTGCAAGAAAAATATATCTAACAAAGGATAAGTTAGTACAGCAGAAGTTGTTGACAAATATGAGATACAACAAGACCAGAGGGTTTAGAAAACAATGACTTGATAATACACATAAGAAGTGTTATTTTTAATTCTGACAAAGTAGTTCAATAAATAATTTCTTACTTTATGCTGTTTGACCTTATTCTCACAGTAGAAACAAAAAACACTTCTTGAGATTAAACAAGACAAGACTGAACTGAAGATTTAAGAACATTACAAGTATTTTTAATCCAAGTAATTATTATTCCAGCATGCTTCCCAACAATCAAAGCCATTCTTAAAGCAAAACAAAAAACTTAGTTATTGCATAGAACTTACACACACATGGCATGTTAGCCAATATTAAAGATCACATTTTTGAATTGTCCAAGGTTAATGATGCAAAGAATAGTTGAAAAACTGCCTTGGAAATACAAAAGCAATGTCGCCTTAATGTCGGGAAATCATTTCTGATACTTTCTGTATAAATGCATACGCCACTTACAGAATCTATCTGCACAGGCAAGGTCTAGTGCAAGTGTGAAAAATGAACAAATCTTGCCTGTGGCAACATTCGGGAGCTCTCGATCAGTATATGAACATTCTGGCTGTTCTTCCGGGTGTGTTACACTCGTCGTCACCCACGGGGATTTGTTTTCTATGAGTGCAGGATGTTCACAGCATTATCTCGGAACACAGATGCATGCTGAACTATACAGATACTTTTATTTTGCAAGCCACTCCACTTGGCAAATTAAGTGGTGGAGCAGGTGGAAAGTTCTCAGGGTCTGACTGTTCTAGTGGGAAGCCTGCTGCTTGCTCAATGACCTTGTGGGTTTGTCTGGTCACTCTGCACTGTGGAGCCATGAAAGACAACAAATAATGGTCACGCCACCATAGTGGTAAGCCTTCAAGAATTGGAAGCAAACCAGCAACAGCAACCCAATTACATGTTTGAGAACAAAATTTCAAATATACTACCCCAGAATTTAAAATTTTAAAAACATGTAAGGAGAAATATCTAGGGCTTATATTTTACACAACACTCCATTTATATTTCATGTCTCCTTTGTAAAGTACAGAACTGTAATGTAAATGAGACAAGTCTATATAACCTATACTCCTATACATGCTTCATTACACGGTCGTGGAGTCAATACTAACTCATAGCGACTCTTTAAGGTAGAGTAGAACTGCCCTTGTGTGTTTCCATAACTGGAACTCGTTCTGGGAGTAGAGTCCTATATCTTTCTCCCATGGAGCCATTGGACTGCTGACCACAAGGTCAGTAGTTCAAAACAACCAGGCACTCCACGGGAGAAAGATTATGCTTTCTATTTACATTAAAAGTTGCAGTCATGGAAATGCACAGGGACAGTCCAACTCTGGCTTATAGGGTCTTGATATTCAGTATTGACTCAATGGAAGTGTGTATACCTGTACTGATCCACAGTCATGATAAGGTGTTATGCAAGAGGAGAGAAATCAAAGCTGATCCACGAATGAAATATTCCAGATTAGAATATTAATTCATATAATTGGTTAAACAATTTTCTTTCTGAAAATAAATAGTACTGATCAATCCATTGCCTTCTATAATCACAGACATTAGTGAGAATCGGGTACTTAACTGGACCCTCTGGACTAGATCCTTAATAAATCAAAATAGACAACAGGAACAAGCAGAGATGGGAATATGGGTAAAAAAAACTCTAAAGTAAGTCACCTTGTGAAGGAACTAACAAAGTATCATGTTGTTGTTTTCCATTCAACTGCTGTTGATACCCCAGGTGTATCGGAGTAGAATAAGGATTATTGTCATTTTGTGCCATGGAATTGGTTCCAACTCACAGAGACCCTATGCGCAACAGAATGAAACACAGAGCAGTGCTGCACTATACTCACAATTGTTCTTGTTTGAGCCCATAGCTGCAGACACTGTGTTACTCAACATATACCGAAAATCTTTCTCTTTTTCTCTGTTCTACTATATCATGTATGGTGCCCTTTGCCAAGGACTAATCTCTTCTAATAACATGACCAAAATGCATGAGACCAAATCTTGCTTCTAAGGAGTATTCTGAACAGACTTGTTCCAAGACAAATTTGTTTTTTGGCAGTCCATGGTACTTCCAATATTCAATATCCTTCATGGCCATCATAATACAAATGCATTAATTCTTTTTAAGTCTCTCTTATTCCAAATGTCCAAATTTCACATTCATATGATGTGACTGAAAATATCATGGACTCATCTTAGTCCTCAAAGTGATGTCCTTGCTTTTACAGAGGTTGTGTGCAGTAGATTTACCCAATGCAATGTGTCCTGTGATCTCTTGGCTGCTGCTTCCATGAGTATTAGCTGTAAATCAAACAAGATGAAATCCCTAACACGTCAACCTTTTCTCCACTTATCACGATGTTACCCACTGGTGTAGTTTTGCATTAAGCTGTTGTCCATACTGAAGGCTGCAGTCCTTGGTCTTCATTGGCAACTGCTTCAGTCCTCCTCACTGTCAGCAAGCAAGGCTGAGTCATTTGCATATTGTAGATTGTTAATAAGCTTTTTTCTGATCTTGATACCAAATCCTTCTTCATACTTATAATCCAGCTTCTATGATTATTTGCTCAGCATACAGATTGAGTACATATGGTGAGAGGATACAATCTGTCACACACCTTTCCTGATTTTAAACTATGCAGTATTCCACTGTTCTATTCACACAATTGCCTCTTTATTCATGAACAATTCCACATGAGCACAATTCAGTGTGTTGAAATTCCCATTTGCCTCCAGGCTATTCAGTTTGTTATGATCCACACAATAGAATACCTATGCATAGTCAATAAAACACAGCAAACATCCTTCTGGTATTTTCTGCTTTCAGCCAAGTTCCGTCAGACGTCAACAATAATATCCCTTGTTGCGTGTCTTCTTCTGAATCTTGCTGGAATTTCTGGAAGCTCCCTGTCAATGACTGCTGCAACCCTTGTTGGATGATCAGCAACATTTTACTTGCTTGTGATCTGAATGATAATGCTCTATAGTGTATGCATTATGTTTGGTAATGTTTCTTTGGAATGGGCACAAATATGGCTCCCTTCCAGTCAGTTAGCCGAGTATCTGATTCCAAATGCCTTGGCATAGACATGTGCTTGTCATGCTTCCACAACTTACTGAAGCATTTGAATCCTGGAGCCGTTTTTTGGATATTGCTTTCAGTGCATCTTGGACCTCTGGCTTTCAGTACCATTGGTTCTTCCTCATATGCTACCTCTTGAAATAAATGATGGGGACTTGCTTTGTTTGGTTCAATGACTTTATATTCTTTCCATCTTCTTTTGATACTTCCTGCATCAGTCAATAGTTTGCCTATACAAATCTTTCCATATTATAAAGAGAAAGCATATCAAGATGATATTTCCAGGAATCTTAGAATTTTAAAAGATATATAATCTAATTTTTTCCATTGGATTTATTCTGATTGGCAAGGCCTCAAATCCAGATTCCTTGGCACAAATCTCACACAGGTAGTGTTTCCAAGTTCATGTTGTAAACAAGCTTCTGGAGAAGAGATATATGTCCTTCCAGTGGCAAGAGATGAGCCCTAGGTGGGGCACTTGATGTGTCCAACTACTAACCCCAGATTAATGCTTTAAAAACCCCGCAGAGGAGTAATTTGGAAGAAAGGCCTGATCCTGTGTCCATAAAGATTACAGCCCAGAAAACCCAGCAGCAATGGATTTTTATTGCTTTTCTTTTCTTTCTAAACGTGCCAAGAGTAAGAGGTACAAAAAGTCCTACAATATCCTCCTCATAGCTATGCTGCAATCTCTTGGCTATACGCTCTGAATGGGACAGAGAGAAATGCACAAGGTTAAATGCTCCTTTTTGTACATGGGATTTCAGTAGTGAGTGAGCATGGACAAGCCCAAAGGAGACCCAAAGTAAGTTGCCCTGGCAAATTAGAGCAAACCTCAGTTCAGAATACACCTAGCATGAGTCATTTCTTAAGTTAAAAATTAAAAAGGACTCGGAAGCTTGTCTTTTTGTCTCATGCATTAACCTCTGAATAAACTGTGAAGTCAAAGGCCTTGGAAATAATTAACTAACCCCCAATGATGAAAATAAAACTATTTAATAAAATAAGAAAGAGGGGAAAAAAAGTCACTTAATGTCTTCAACTTTTTTTTACCCCCGTCTTTCTCCAGGCATTTAAAGGAGCATCCACCGTTCTGACAATTCCTGCAGTGATGGAAAAGCCCTGCTCGTAGTTGGTAAGTGGAACAGAAACACTTCTCTGACAAACCTCTGTCATCAATCATCAGAATCACACAAAGTTACGCTGAGAAAAGTGCACGCAGACCACATGTCCCATTTCTCACTGGACAAAAGGCTGCTTCAGCTATCAAGAGGCCCGTGTGTTCCTGTAACCGTGACGTGGCTACTGCACCCCAAATGACGAGAAAGCCAGACAGGTCTCCGGAACTCACAAAAGCCTCCTGGACCTGATCTGAACAAGTGTTTCCTCCTACCTCTCCCCACAGAAGTTGAGGGTAGTCAACGGCTAAAAATTAGTCATGTCACAGTAATAAGGAATCAAGTGCTGTAACATGGTTAAGCCAATGCCTGTGCAATTACTGTAAAAGGCACAGCACTTACTGTGAGAGCAATCATCAGCCCTGCGGACATACTCTATCATGTCCCCAGACTGCCAATACCTGCCAGCAGATGACACAAGGTGGTTGTCGCTCATCGACTCTGAACCAGACAAATGATCTTCCTGTTTCCTCAGCTGGAGGTTAGCAGAAAAATAGAGTAATTGTGATTCTAATCCTAATTACGGTTTCTCATTTTATAAAACAGCATTCTTTGCATAATTCCCTTGGGACAAAGCATGGCAATAATTGTACATTATAAAAACATTAACGTTTAGGCTATTCTGAATGGTTGTATGCCAGACACGTCATTAATCACTTTACTATATAATCCATTTAACTCTCACCATCTCTAGACTGAGAGTTAGGATTTATCATTACCACGATACAGGGATGGAATATTGACACACGTTAAATTATTTGCCAGGGCTCCTCTAGCTGGTGACTGGCAGAGTTGAATTCCAATCCCTATGACTCTACCGTCTAGTTCTTGAGCCTCTACAAAACACCCACTGCCTTCAAGGAGATTCCAACTCAAGGACTCTATGAAGAGAGTAGAATCACTTCATCGGGTTTCCAAGATTATCAATCTTAACCAAAATATCATATTTTTTCTTCCTGCAGTGGCTTATAGTTTTAAAACATCAACCTTCCGGTTCACACCCCAGCATTTTAACCCCTTTGCCACGAGGGCTCTTTATGCTAACAACAACAACAACAAAGAACAAACTTAATGTCATCAAGTTAACGTGACTCATAGAGATCCATCCCATAGGACAGGGCAGAACTGCCCCTCTGGGTTTCCAAGACCGTAACTCTTTTTTCTTCTTCTTTTTTTGCAGAGAGAAGGGAGGACAGAGACCCAGAAGGGGTGGGGATAGAGACCCAGAGAGAAAGGGGGACAGAGACCCAGAGAGAGGGGGGTACAGAGACCCAGAGAGAGAGGAGTACGAGGACAGAGACCCAGAGAGAGGGGGGTACAGAGACTCAGAGAGAGAGGAGGACAGAGACCTAGAGAGAGGGGGGACAGAGGCCCAGAGAGATGGGGGACAGTGACCCAAAGAGAGAGGGGGACAGAGACCCAGAGAGAGCAGAGCACAGAGACCCAGAGAGAGCAGGGGACAGAGACCCATAGAGAGGGAGGTAAAGAGAGCCAGAGAGAGAGGAGGACAGGGACTCAAGGAGAGAGCCGGGGACAGAGACCCAGGGAGAGCGGGGGACAGTGACCCAAAGAGAGAGGGGGCCAGAGACCCAGAGAGAGCAGGGCACAGAGACCCAGAGAGAGCAGGGGACAGAGACCCATAGAGAGAGGGGGACAGAGACCCAGAGAGAGGGAGGTAAAGAGAGCCAGAGAGAGAGGAGGACAGGGACTCAAAGAGAGAGCCGGGGACAGAGACCCAGAGAGAGCGGGGGACAGAGACCCAGAGAGAGCAGGGGACAGAGATCCAGAGAGAGAGGGGGGCAGAGACCCAGAGAGAGCAGGGGACAGAGACCCAGAGAGAGAGGAGGACAGGGACTCAAAGAGATCCAAAGAGAATAGAAAACAGAGAGCCAAAGAGAAAAGAAGAGCAAGCAAGACACAGAGCTAGAGAAAGAGAGGGACAGAGAGGGACAGTGGATCAGGGGCTCAGACAGGGGACAGAGACCCAGAGAGAGCACGGAGCGTGGGTGGACCAGAAAGGGTCTCACTGAGGTTGATGACCACTATTCCTCTCCTCAGTCCCTTGGATCTCTCTTCGTGGTGATGATATGGGGTCCCTACTCCCCACACCTGCCCTGCCTCCGGAGGCAGCCTCTCAGGATACAAATAGGTTTCTGGACACGGCCTGACTGCCGCCACCCTGGCTGCCACCATCTCATGTCTACGGGACCCTTCAATGCTGTGAGACCTCAGGAGGGAAGCCTGGCATCTCTGAGCCTTCAAAAGGAGTCTGGCCCAAATGGACTCCCTCTGGACTACTCTACCTGTGGCCTGCCTCAGTTTCCCCTCCTGGTATATATATGTATATATATATCTTTTCATATATA
>NW_022103900.1:49964965-50007525 GCF_000313985.2 Echinops telfairi
TCTCGCCCGCCACTACATATGTGGTTACCTGGGACCCTGACAATGGACATGTTGATACCAGGTCACAACACTTTGATTCGTTATTTCCACAGACTGAGTGCCTACATTGTGCTAGGCATCTTGAGGAGTTCTTGGTAATGGTTTGAGAAGTTCTTGCAGCTGGAGCGACTGTAACTCTTTTTACAGGAGTAGAAAAGCCCATCTTCCTACCTTGGAGTGGCTGGTGGTTTCAAACTAGTGACCCTGCAGTTAGCAGCCCAATGCCAAACCATTATGCCACCAGGGCTGCTCTATGCTACTCTCCCTAACTTCAAAGAAAAGTAATTAGAAAGTTATTGTATTAGTCTCTGCTACTAAATCACACATAGGTTACCATGATTTAAAAATTATTTGGTACTTTAAGAAGTAGCTACTATCAGTTGTAATTATTTTGACAAAAGAGCTCTCAGAGCAAATACAAAGTGTTATGGCCCTCTCATTAGCAACCAGTCACCTGATAGCAAGATACCAAACATACTCATGACTTGTTAAAATGTATATCTCTAATCATGGCAGCAGTTAAAGGGAAAGAACACACAAAGGAAATAGAGGAAAGGAGGGTTACAACCTATGTGATAAGTCGAACCTGTGTGCAGGTTATGTCCATTCTGTAGCTACATCCCAATGTCCTTCCCCCACAGGCATTGTTTCCAGGGCTCTGAATAGGTTCAGAGCAGTTGTGCCCCAGGCTGAGGAGTTGCCTTTCCACTCTAGATCTACTGAATCTGAATCTACATTTAACAAGAGCCTCTGGTGATTCTTAAGTATACTGGGAATCAATCATCACCGCCTGAGATTCTTGTTCATTCTGCAGATTGGAATTCAGCATATGGAGTGGAAACACACTTAATAAATAGGAGGTAGAACTGAAATGAACAGGTTAGAAGGCCTGATTATTTTACCCCATTAGGTAAAACATTGTATTCCTCACACATCAACAGCAATATAGATTGGAATTTTCATGTCAAAGCTGATTAACATATATATAATTTGTATTCTTCTAAGATACTGATTTTTTTTCTTAATTCTAGGATAAAGTTTTAAGCTGTCATTTTTCTCAACTCCATTATATATTTTCTAAATCACCCTTCATTTTGAACAGCCATTGTATTTGAAGTTTAATGATCCATTTTAATTGATTTACAAATGTTGACAACACATTTTAAAATAGTTCTTTAGAAATGTATATATCTAGAACTCTGATAGATTTTAGGTCGACTTGAAGTTGTGTGAATATGTGGAGGGAGAGCCCAGTCTGTCAATCCAGTGGTAGCTTGAGGATCCCTCCTTGCCCATAGTATCTAAAAGCATATCATACATTAACTTCAAAAAGCAAATAAAACTTGTTTTGTGCCAATAAATTGAATATACAGGAGACTCCTGTTTTCCATTTGTCTTAATAAATTAAAGCACCACAGAAATCCCGAGGCTCATGATAGCACTGTTATGCATAATCAGAAAGGGTTCTTTTGTTATGAAGAATGTAGCCCTATATTAAGTCACAGGAGTCTACTCTATAGCAATGGAACACCTGATTTGAAAGAAACTATTTAATAAAAGAAAGGTTCTGCTCTTACCTTCAGGAAAATGGTTACCAAGGCATGGGAATGTGTCAGTTGGTTACTACCAATTCATATCACTTCAGCATTGTTTGCTCATACCTTGGTCATCCCGACAGATGGCCTTCAGGACACGGTGCCCCAGTCCACATTTTCCATGATCAGGGATACAGATCCCTTCAGATACCAGCCATTGATAGCACAAGGGGTCCTCACAGGGAACAGATTCCAACAAATGAGGGCAATATCCAGCTGGTCCTGTGGGCTCCATGAGGACATGGCGTTGCCTTGTTCTAAATCCTAAAATGAGAGAAAACCAGAGGTTTGTAACGTTCCACCATTTCCTGACCAAGAAAAAGTCTCAACAGTTGCCTACGAGTTGAAACTCCCCCTTGAACACAGCTCTACAGGGTGGGCCAGTTGATGGTTTTAATTTGCTGGTATGTGGGGGTGATGACAATAGTAAAGAAAATGAAAAAGAACAGCAGCTGATATTTTTCTTCAAAGAATTTACAACCTGAAGTTAGAGTGGCTAGAAATAATCAAATAGAGTAATAAGTAGCATAGGTTCAATTTATCAGTGAACCAGTAAAAATAAATGAACTGTCTAGCAGAAATAGCCTGAAGATGCAAAAGATAAATGAATCCATATCTTGATTTCCCTGTTGTTTTTTGTCATTTTCTGACTCTGTATGACGTTCAAATGGAACGACACATTGGCGTATCTTTCCTGTTTACCTGCTCACGGCTTCGAGCCCTGAGCTTTCCTTCATGGATTCATAGAGATTCTCACCTCAGCCTGACCTGTGACGAGAGCACCTCTTAGGCCTGGGCTCAGGAGCGTTTGCACCTGGAGAGGCATGGATTCTTCGACTGCTATTCAGGCTTACAGAGCCACAAACTCAATTCCAAAAGGAGTGTAGTAGGTGCAAAATAAGTGAGGGGACCAACTATAAGATTGTAAAGAATGGTAGGTGCTGTAGTGAAATGGAAGCTCTGTGCGTTCTTTGAAATGTTGTTAGTTGCTGTGATGCCAATTCTGCCCAGTGAAACCTCACCTATATAGACAAGAACTGTGTCATGGGGTTAAAGGCTGTGACCATTCAGTCGGCTCAGAATACCACCAAGCCTTCTGGGTTGGATTTGTGGAGTTGCTATCTTATAGGCGCCTCTGGATGGGTTTTGGCTAGAAGCTAAACATTTGACCACGTGGGCCGCAGAAGGATTCTTTGCTTTTAGATGACGAGCTCCTATCAGGTTCTACTGGTGGTTGTCACCAGAGACCCTTGATCCCCTGTTGCCAAACTATCTGAATGTTGCATAAGAAGCCCAAGTATCCAAGTTTTCTTTGTTTACTTAGATGAAATTGCTCTTTTAAAACAGTGGCGAGACGATTACAGTAAATGTAAAGAAAAAACCTGACTTGAATGGTTAAACCCTTCTCATTTGATTTCCCCTTTGATACACTGTGAACTTGATCTGGTTTTTAATATTTTCCAGGGTTTTGTTGTTGTTTTTCATTTGTTTTCAAATTGCAGTTTTCTCTGTTGTATGTTGGTACTGCTGGAAGATTTTTTAACTCTCTGTTATGTATCTTTCTATGTTTTTCGGTATGCGTAGCCCAAGATGGGTTGATCTATACAGACAATGACTAGAATAAATGGGGGCTGAGGGCTACAGCAGGGAAGAAAGGAGGTGATCAGGAGCTGGTATCAAAAAGTACAAGAAGGAAGAAAATGTTTTGAATATTGTACAACACTGCTTGGTACAACTGAATTACTGAATGGTATGATGTCTGAATTTTGTCCTAATAAAATTATGAAAAATAAAATAGTAGATTCTAATTCACATTTTCCATCACTCTTTTATCAGTGGGTCATACTTCTGACCCAACTAGAATGCTGGCAGCTGACAACCCATATTTAAACTATCAGTAGAGTTGCTTTTGATGGAGAAAGGTCAATGATGGACTAGGAAGAATGAGGTTATCTACTTGTGAGGGATTCGCCCCTGAAAACCTTAAGAGTAGCAGTGGAACATTATCTGATATAGTACTGGGGGACAAGCCCCTGAAGTTGGAGGAACTCACAATAAAAACAGGGAAGGACTGCCTTGGCAAAGTAGGCAAAGCAAAATTGCTGGCATCTGCAACTGCAGATGGGGCACGGATCAGGAGATGGAACGGCTGTAAATACCTTGTAAATGTGATTATAAGTAATCATAAGGTGGAATGTATGAAATAGTAACTAGGAAAACTGAAAGCCTTCAGAAATGAAATGGAATGGAATGGATACAAAACAGAAAGAAATCCAAAGGGGTAAGATCCAGTCTGTAGGGTGTATACAGTAAGGTTTCCTCAAAAATGTCTGGAAGGCCATCCTTTGATGCTCTTGAAAAATGAGCAGGGGTATGGTGATGATGAAGAAAGAGATGTAGTTCATAACAACCTGCCTGGCCTTTTCTTCACCAATGCAGCTTTGAATTTTCATAAAATTTCTTCATAATGAGCACCACCTCCCCCCTCCAGCAGATCACCCTGTGTCCTTCAAAACTATCCCCCATGGTCTTCTCAACCACCTCTGCATAGGTACAAGCTGGACACTGAACAAGAAAGACTAAGCAGAATCAATGCATTTAACGTATGGTGCTGGTAAAGAATATTGACTGCCCCTTGGACTGCCAAAGGAACAAGAAGATCCATCTTTGAAGAAGTACAGCCAGAAGACTTCTTGGAAGCAAGAATGGCAAGATTTTGTCTCACCTATTTTGGACGTGTTATCATGAGAGATCAGTCTCTGGAAAAGGACATCATGCTTGACGATGCAGAGGAGCAGTAAAAGAGACGAAGACCCTTGGCAGGCTGGATTGACACAGTGGCGGCAACAAGGGGCTCAAAGGTAAGAACAATCACGAGGATGGCTCAGGGCTGGAGGGTCTTCCCTTCCATTGTGTGTTCAGCTGCTCAGTCAGCACTGGCTGGACGACATCTAACATCAGCAAAGATCGCAAAAAATCACCTTAGCCCTCTGATGTTACGCCTCTGTGTTTTCATTTAACTGGCCCAGCAGATCTCTGGGAGGCTGCTGTTTTGATTGGACTTGGGTTTTTTCGTTAGAACAATCTAACAAGACCAAGGCAACGGCATTACTGTGAGAATGTGTCTTCAGCCATGCCCTGAACACAGAGACATGTTCAAACATGATTTTGTTTGGAATAAACCAACGCATGTACGAACTAGAACCCCAATACGTCTTAATATCTCTTTCTTTTCCCTTTCCCTCTCCTTTTCCCTCTCCGTGTGTGTGTGTGTGTGTGTGTGTGTGTGTGTGTAGGGGGGTACACGCACACGTGTGTCTTCTGCCCTTCTACACATCTTCCTGTCTTTATCAAGAAGTCACAATGAACATTCTCCCTTCCTGGGCCTCTTGGGAAAGAGAACAAGAGAGCACTCTAAACTCCCCCTCATGAGCACTGTGAGTTCTCCCTACCATAAACTGGAATGACCTCTATTCTTGCACGCAATACCAATAAGCCATTTACTTATTTCCTTATATTTGTGCTTATTTTTTTAGAAAATATTTGTGTAAATAAAATCTGGTCTAGAACTACACGACACCTATTTATATTGTTTGGGGAGGCTCACAGTGAAGCCAAGAAATTTAGCAGTCTTTATTGAGAGATGTTGGGGTGTCCTGTAGCAAGGAGCATGATGTGATTGAGGGGCATGTGCAGTTTCCTCTCTATAAACCTAGTTGCATCCAGCTCACCATAAATCAATAGATTACATTTTCTCAGTCAACGAAATCCTTCAATCCTTCCCTTGTGGTGCCCTTGTTCTGACTCTATCTAGCATCAAATCATAGGACAATTTCAGCAGAAAACAAAAACTCTGGATTCTCTTGCTAGCACTTAACTTTAGCCACACACTGGCATTCATAATTGCAATAGACTCGGGCTACCCCAAGGTGCATCTTTCCTGAAGGAAGCATAACAGCCATGTCTAAAGTGACTGAGCTCTGGCAATCTTCTACTGAATTCCAGATTAACCAGATAGTAAGCCAGTTGCTCTCAAGTCAACGAATCTGACTCCTGACCCACCCCACCACTCTGAGAAGAGCAGAGCTTCATGGGGGTTTCACCGGCTGGTTTTTCCAAAGTCAATCACCAGGTCTTTCTATCAAGGTGTCATTGGATGGCTCCCACCTCCACCTTGCCTTCAATAATCAAATTCACTAACCATGATATGACCAAGGGACCTAATCAGGCAGCATCACTGAGTAAAAAGCAACTACTATGTGCAGGTCACTGTCCTGTTCTGTGGGGAGTCACAGGAGTAAGAGAAAATAGAAGTCTGTTCTTCAGAGAGCATAACAGGGACCAGGCTAGAGGCATTGAGTAAGCACCTACCTTCCAGCAGGACTGTGACAGCTCATCTATTTACCTCATCCACAATTAATACATCTTCACAACGACTCCAGAAGTCACATTTTGCTGTTGATACTTTGAGGAATGCCCTGAAGTCAACTCCTTTTTATTAACAACCTGATGAGAAGGCTTCAGAAATGTCAGGGAATGATTCCTTTATATTTTAATTCAATTTCATCATGAACTTTTTGAAGTGCCCTCATGAGACTAAGTGATAATTACTTCTCCAAAGACACGTTAACTAATTAAATGGATGTTTATGGACTTTAGTTGAGCTCTTTCTGAGTCATTACCTCCTCACACGAAAGAAGTTAAAGTCAACTCAGGTCTCTCCCATGTGTGCTAGCCCTACTTCACCAAAATGAGAAGGCCTGAGTGGGGTGTTTTATTAAATTACAGGGGCAATGAATCATTTAATTTAGTTCTTCTAGCTACAGCCTCTGTAAGGCCTATCTTGATGGGCCTGGGCATGAAGGTGGGGGAAAGATTCAGTTGTGAGTGCTTGTTAACAGGATTTATTGTGCGTGTCATCCTGCTGGGTATAAAATAAGCCACCTGAGAAGCAGGGAGCAGGCTCTTCTTTCCAGCAAGAGCCAGGAGAGGAGTGCATCCCCTGGACCCTGATATCCTTGTACAGTGAATCCCCCAATTCAGAAGGCAGCTGTGATGCCCCAGGCATGGCAGAGGAGCAGCAGCAGCAGAACCAGAAGCCAGAGCTTGACAAGAGCAGGGGACTTCTCAGCCAGAAGAGCAAGTAGAGCTGCGGGCTTCGGGGCAGGAGGCTGGCAGGAGGAGTGGAGGGATTCTGGGCACTAAATCCAGGGAGCTGAGTTCGCTGTCCCACAGAGCTTGAGCTGCTTGCCTTTGGGTTGAGGTTTACAATGGAGTGGGAGCCCTTTGAGCATTTATTAGCTGCCCTGAAAGAACTTTGTAACCTGCCTACCCTGACTGAACAACTCTCTCCTGAGCATGCCTCACTGAATTGTAACCTGTTCATTTCCACAAGAAACTCGATAGTTGTGAGAACTGTCCTTGAATTCTATATGGCCACTGCCATGAAACAAGCCTAGATAAGAAAGTAGAGTATTGTTTGATAGCAAATATTTAACTAACAATGAACAGACTGGATTGCAAAATGGTGTGCACAAGGTAGCAGGAATTATGTTCATCCATTTTAAACACTTTGGACTTTGCTCATTTCCTTCGAGTGGATTCTGGCTCGTAATGACCCAGTGCAACAAGGCAGAACTGCCCCTGTGGGTTTCTGAGACTGTGACTCCTTCTAAGCATAGAAAGCCTCATCTCTCTTCTGCAAAGTAACAGCAAAATGAGCACCCTCTTACAGACTTTTTAATCAAATTCTCGTATTGCAGAGATTTTTCTATGAGCTCGAGTTTGGGTTTAGAATATAGTCTATTTGACACAGTTGTCGTTGTTAGCTGTCCTAGAGTTAAGCCAAACGTATGGCGACCCCAAGTGGGAAGAGGTGGACTGCTCCGTCGGGTCCAAGGCTATACTAAACCTAGAGAGGAAGAGCGCTAAGCATGACAACCTTTCAGCCTGTAGTTGAGCACTTTTTGTTGCCCAGGGACTCCTTGAGGAACATAATCAAAAAAGATGAAACTGCGAGTTAAGCAAAGAAAAGAGAAGAAGAATGGATGGCAGAAGAGTGCATACTGGTTTTGATGGGAAGCCTTGGAAGAACTGAATCTAGTAGGAGTACTATCAGGCGAATCCTGTTTTTCTGAATATTAGTGATCCTGAAATGTCTACGTGAGCTTTCACAAGACTATTTATAAGCCACACATTTTGGTACCAACTCCATTGAGATGGTTTGAAGAAATTTCCAGCAGGTTAAACATAGATGATAGGCGTTGACTCCATCTTTGATTTATTAGAAAGTGTTTCTCATTTCAACATTCTTTGTAAAGAATGTTGTGACATTGTTTGTCATGAAGTGAATTATAGTGAGACATGAATTATATTGATCATGTAATGCAACCATTTTCATTATCTGTCCAAAATTTTTCCATCACTTTTAGAAAAGATCAGAATCGCCTATGTATGGAGTCCCCATTCCTCTATCTGCCGCTACCTTCTATTTGCTCTTGGTACCTACTAATAAACTTCATTTCCTATCCTGCCCTATGCACCCCACAGAAGTAGAATCATGCATTACTTTTCCCTTTGTGATTGGCTTATTCCATTTGAAGTACTCCATTTGCCCCGCATTTCTGCTGGTCCATGAGGGTGAGTTAAAAACTGCAGGTTAAAACACCCGAATGGCCTGGAAATTCTGATTTCATGTCTTCAGAAACCCACTGCCGTCCTTCCAGGGGTAGCACTTTAAATCCCCACTACTACTTTACACCTTGTTGTGAACAGAGAAAATAAGAATAAACATTCATTGGAAGAGTGTGAGACTGAGAAGCCACAATGCCCAGAATGCAAACAAGGTAGGGGACCCATCAGCCCAGTACATACATAAACTTGGGTGGGGGGAAGAGTGGAAAAGGAAATAAATGTCTCAGCATACATAGTATCTATGACAAAGCAAACTGACTTTATAGAGCCTTCATTATAGGCTCTATCAGACATTTCTATCAGACAAGGATGGGAAATGAGGATCCCTCCCAATGTTTATTATAAAAGATCCAAAATTTGCATTTTCTTACTTCAGTGTGTGGTATGTGCATTGACTTGTTTCAGAACATAGAAGAAAATCTTTTCAAATCAAACATGTTTTGATTTAAAAACATTCCCTAAAACATTCCCAAGGGGATGTTTTAGGATTATAGGTGTTATGGCCATGAAAAGGAAGTTGTATGGGAGAAGGGAAGACAGTCCCATGAAATTCCTTTTTATCACAACTCCTTTGGGAAAAGTTGCCTTTCTGAAGGATGTCTGAAAGGGACAAGAATATCAAAATAATATGGCTGTGTACAAAAGTAATTATTTTAAATGCTTGACCTGGGGACTTAGGACCATAGTCTCAGGGGACAACAAGGTCACTTGGCATAACAGTTCACAAAGACAATGGCCTACTTATTAATCTGATGAGTAGCAGCTAGAGTCAAAAGATCAAGAGGAGCCACTGAAGGCACAGGTGTCAGGCTCTCCCCGTGCAGAGAAGCATAGTGATGAAGATCCGAAGAAACAATCAGTACCACAGAGCAACGCACCCCAGAAACATCAGACTCCCACCGTCAGACCAGGATGCGAAGGGGCCCCGCTGCCACTTCCAACTGCTCTGAAAAGGGTCACATTAGAAGGTCCTGGGTGGAACGGAAGACAAATGTGCAACAGAACTCAGAAACAGAAAGATACCAGGCTTTTTGTTCAGACCGAGACCAGTAGGATCCCCCACGACTAAGGCTCAGTCAACCTACACGTGTAAAACTGAGTTCACCCCCTTGTTGGAACAGTGGAAGTCAAAAGGGCAGTGTTTACCAGGACAGAGGGTTAGGAAAGGAGGCGTGAACACAGCACACAGTGGCAGTGAGTGGAATACGCAATGGCCCTCTGAAGGAGTGGAAATGGGTGGCTTGAAACAAAATGCGGAGCCATCATTGAATAGAACACTAATGATCCACTTTTAAGTGTTCACCTAAATCACAATGAAAAAAAAAAGTTCTTTAACAACGAATGCTCTCTTGCTGTGGAGTTGTGTGCACTCTTTCCAATGATTTGTCTTTCATATGTCTGTAATTATAACTCTCTGGGGAGGCCTCAAAGATAAAATTCCATCTATATAAATGCCCCTGACATGAGTCCTAGCTTCACTTGATGGGACTGGCCTGCTGAGCACAGGTTTCCCTGTTCGCCTGTCAGAGCTGATGGACGGCTGGGGAGCCTGCATACACCGCTGTGCAGAATAGCACCTTGTCAAAAGAACTCTGACTAGTTGACAACCGTGCACTGCAGGTCAGCGGTTCTCAACCTGTGGGGGTCGCAATCCCTTTGGGGGTCGAACGACCCTTTCATAGGGGTCACTCGGTCCATAACAGTAGCAAAATTACAGTGATG
This sequence comes from Echinops telfairi, assembly GCF_000313985.2. Taxonomy (NCBI): domain Eukaryota; kingdom Metazoa; phylum Chordata; class Mammalia; order Afrosoricida; family Tenrecidae; genus Echinops; species Echinops telfairi. The sequence goes on from NW_022103900.1 coordinate 49,975,015, forward strand.
AAGTAGCAACGAACATAATTTGATGGTTGGAGGGCACCACCACATGAGGAACTCTCTGAAAGGGTCGCGGCAGCATGAGGAAGGTTGGGAACCACTGCTCTATATGATTCCTGACTCAAAGGTGTCTGGTCCAGAAGAACAGCAACGGGAAGCTAACTTACATACTAACCGATTTCTCCTATTAGGTAATAAAACATTCCCTGCTTTCTGATTCCCTTTTACTATCATTTATGGGGGTGAACATATGAAGGCAGTAACAGAGATTGAGGGAGAGGGACTAATGGTGACCTAAAGTTAATCGTGAGGGCCTTTCCACATTACTTTCTATTTGTTTTCATTTATTTGTGCTTACCTCCCATCCTACACCTCCATATACGCGGGTCCCCAGGTAGTACAACTGGGCAAGTGCTTGTGGCTTAATTCTGAGAGGTCACAGCCCTGGGAACCCTATGGAGTCGGATGCCTGCACAGCTGTGGTCACCCTGAACGAACAGTGACGACTAACAGCAGAGACAGAGGGGGCTCCGTATCTCAGAATGCATGAATGCCCTAGATTTCCACTAGCAGCTTCACTGAATTTCTTTAGGGTAGAGGATTCAAGTGTGACCCTACACACTCTGGTTTAAATTCCAGTCTTTTCGCTCTTGAATGCACTCACCCAAGAACCCCAGCCTCTGTGGAATGCTACACTACATTTCATTTGCGCCAGTCACTGACTGCTGAAATCCCCGGTAGAATCATGGCCCAGAACAAGACGGAGAGCATCTCAGACCTCAGGCCCACAAATCAGTAACAATAACAAGGCGATTACTCAGCATCATCATAACACGTTTGCAAAGCATCATGTCCCTAGAGGGAAAATCTCATGCCTTATTTTTCCCAAGAGGAATTATAGGCAGGTGGGCCTAGCAAGTTTTTATCAAAACTCTAAAAATCTAAATTCTCTCTGCTCTGGGGAGGCATCTGCAAAACAGCCAACTTCCAGGTCTGAATAACAATCACGGTCGTGACAGACTTTCCAGCCTGTGATCACAGAGAGCCCCGTGGATTCTTTAGCCTTGACCTGGGTCCTATCCAAGTCCCTGGGTGGTGCAAAAGGTTAAGCATTCAACTGCTAAGCAAAAGGCTAGCAATTCAAAGGCATGCAGCCGGGCCTCAGAACAAAAGATCTGACAACTGGCTTCCCAAAGTCAACGTGTGAAACTCCTATGCAGCAGTCCCGTTCTGCTACACGTAGAGTCACCATGAGGCAGAATCACCTGGGCAGCAAGAGGGCTTTGCTTTGTTTTGCTTTTAATGGGCTCTAGAAAACAAATCAAATTTCCTCAATCCATCACACCCCTAATCTCTGAGGAGGATTTAAGGGGCACGACGACTTATTCTACCCTTCTCCAAATACAAAGATGGTGTTTGTTTTGAGAACACACACACACACACCCCAGTCACCTGATGTTCTCAAAGTGTAACTGGTTGTACCCACTCTCTCTCACCCAGCTGCAGTCTTCTCCCTCTCTCCCCGCAAAGGCAAACGCATGGAGGCTGAGCTGCGGCTCACAACCCATTCTGTGTTTGCTCAGTCAGCTCACTCCGGTGCTCTCCAGGGCAAGGGAATCACTGACCAATGTGGGCAAGCCCCAAGCCAGAAGGGACTCAATGGTAGCAGCTTTGTTTGTAACGTGGTACAAACCAAACAAATGGCTGGTTGACTAACATGGAGACTCAACATGTACTTTGATCCAGCCTTGTTTGGGCTTACAGAAGAAATCAGCCAAGGAAGCCTGGTGTTTGAGGGGATCCCGTAATAGTCCCTCTCAAGATGCAAGTGGCAGTCAGATGCCAAGACCAAGCTGATCGAAGCACCATGCCCACTGTCTGAGTGACTGGTTCAAGCACATGGCACAGAATGATAAGATTCGTCGTCTCTAGGGATTGTCCTGGAACGATGGGAGAGGTAGTCCTACTTACTGTATTTACAGTCTAAATTAAAAATCTGTGTTGGTTTCCACTGGATGCTTCAAAAGAAGTCTAATACGAAGGAAAGTAGAACCAAGAGATGGAGGAAAAGCTATTTTTAAAGGTCAAGGAAAAATGACAGAAATACATTGAAACTCGATAGCTCCATTTATAATATGGGGTACAGTTCAACCTTCCCTTCTATTTTCAGGACACAAATGAATAAATTCCTTTCTTTTGGCTTAAAATAGGATGAGTTCGGGTTTTGTCACTTACATCCAAAATAATTCTGAATGTTAAAAGGCCCACTTGGAATGCTGCATATTCTACAACTTTGAAAACAAAGAAAGGCAATTTTTTATAGAGCAAAGTTGTGTCTGTGTGGACAATGACTGCTGTAGCTAGAAGAGGCCCAAGTACAACCTCGAGTGATTTTCTAGACGATGACCTTCAACAGGAGTGCCAGACATAGAATATGGAGGAGAAGTTCTAAGCACACATAAGTAGGCACAAAGAATACCATAAGCAACCACAAGAGGCTTACATGATTTGCTTATATGGGTGTGGATGGCAAGGCCACACATTGTGAATATTAATATTAATAAGAGTTATGTATACCCATAAGCAGAAGGGCCTAGAACATTCTGGTTGTATGGCACATAAAGGAGTATCATAGGTCTCCTCTACTTTCCGTTGAGATCCAGATTTCTAGAACTTGAAAACATTGCCAGGTAGCTTCTTCTGTCAGAGACTCACTATCTCTCTTCTAACTCAGAACAAAAGAGTCAAGGGGCAGATGCATGTGAGCCTGGGTGTACATAAGTATGCATGTGAGCTCTCCAGGAACAACTAAAATATGCATGTTTTGAATGAACACAACATTAACGCGAGAGCTGGGAACTGCAGCTTTGCATCATCAAGCCCTTCGTCATTCACTCATTCATCTTTATTTTGCATGTAGCAACTGGCATCAAGACTTGGCAAGCCCAACCTAAGTTTTGGAATGTCCTTGGACCTCATTTCCCTTAGTAAACACAATATTTCCTTTTGGCACTGTCATTTAAGGGGAAATAATATCAAGAAATATTGAAGGTTGGTGAACAGAGGCAAAATATGACCCCCCAAAATGAATGTTTGATGATGACCATGCATTTTAAATAAAAGCAAGAGAAAGCAATACAGAATGATCCATAAAGTTAAATAGGTACATCAAGTTAACAAGTTTGAAATGTTTACCAGAAGCCTAAGAGTGTGTGGGGGGGTGGGGGGTGGAAAATGGGGGGTCACAAAGTTAACAATGCACATAATGCCCTTCAGGAACATACAACTAAATTGAGCATGTAAAATCAGAATATATATATAAAATGAATGCTCAAAGCAGTTATATTCCACTCAATGGATGCTTATATGCTTCAGTATAGTCATTGTGCATGTGTGGATGTGGATGTGTCCACAGGAATTTGTAGAAAATACTATATTGGGCACCGGTCATTGTACTAGCTATGAGCCTAACTGGATCTTCTAACACGGTTGGACTTGGGGCTCTGTAGAAACATCTCCAGTTGCTTCCACAACAACCAAATACAGTCTAGCTTGAGCTGCTTCTGTACATTTTGCAAACAGATATTTTCCTAAGCGGGTTGAATCAGCTCCTTAGCTCCAAGCACAAGCGTGCACACACTGGCAGGAGGTGAGGTGGGCACCAATGGTGAACTGAACTCACCTTTCCTCCCCTGAGGGTCTCTGCAGCTTTCGTGGGTGCACGGGCCCCAGGCTGACCAGGAAGAGACGAGGCAGTCAGTAGAGCAGGGGATGTTGCAGAGCTGAGAGGCCAAAGGGGCAGGTCCCAAGCACAATGACTTCTCCACAGGGCGAGAGACTGCGGGGCAAAAAAAGAGTCAGCATGTGACATTCTCTGGACACCCCCGGCAATGTCCCTCTCTTCCTGTCTGTGTTTGTTTTTTACACACCACCTTTTGAGGCCTTTTTAAAAGGCAACCAAGCAAACATCAACACTCTCCAATACTCAGTGCTTAGCTCCGCATTGGTATGTGGGGTGAGGGAAGGAGGACAAAATGACAGTGATAAAGGGCGTGCACTTGCATTTCCTGTTTCAGTATTTCCTTGGACTCCGAGAGGACAAAGTATCACGGATACAAATTATCTAGAGTTATGACTGAAAAAAGAAATTAAACGTCTCTGTGAAGTTTCCAAGTGAGTGTATCTTGACTATATAAATGACTGGATGGCTGTGGAGAAATCAAAATCGAAGCCCCAAGGTGAGGTGTTTAGCATAACCAATCTGCTGCCTCGACTCCCCTGAGGGGAGGAGGGCTCCCGCATATGGAGAGAAATGGTTCTCAGAATAAGAAGGGAAATCAGAACCTGAGGCTGCAGGACTAACCCGGGTACACTGCCGCAAAGTATAAGGCAGAGCCTGAGGAGGCGGGGAAACGGCCCAATCCAACCCTGTACCCTCTTCCAGAGAGGCAGCCTCAGGCAGGCCTAGTGTATTGAGGATGAAAACACTGTCAACGGCACGGAACCAGCTCTCCCCTTTGCATGTACGTCCGTCGTGGCCATGGAGAAAACATCTAGATGAAGAAGGTGTGATCTCTGTCCTTCTAAGGGACAGAGGAACTAGAACAGCACATCAGAAACCGGTACAATAAGAAGAGAGCCAAGCAAGTCAATCGATGGATGCTTAGTCAGATTTGACATCATTGAAACCGGCTTGTGATCCAGCATGGTGATTCGTTTATTTTTTTTAATCAAGTAGCTTATAGGAAATATTTCAAAAAGTTCATGGAAAAGTGGAGTTAAGAGACACGCAATTTCCCCCATGAAATTCTTTAAGCACCCTCATACTATTTTTTAATTATTTTCTAGGTTTCTTCCTATCCAGATAAGCCTATTAGAAATGGCTTCAAGCCAGATTGTGCAGTAATAGACTGAAGTACCGTGTTTCCCCGAAAGTAAGACATCCCCCGAAAATAAGACCTACTTATAGTTTTGCCTCTCGCTGAAATGTAAGGCACCCCCCGATAATAAGACCTCCCTGAAAATAAGGCCTCCCCGATAATAAGGCCACCTGAAGCTACCGTAACTCTGGACTCTGGACCATAGCGGCAGGCACCTCTGCGCAGCTCACTGTTAGCTGGAGCACAGCCGGAGCAGACAGGAAGTGCGAGTAAATGTACCATAGATTATGAGTAAATGTACCATAGATTGTTGTACAGGGAAATAATGGTAGTAACAAGACATTTTTGATACTGCAGGATTCACAGTTTGTCTGGTTATACTGGTTTGTGATGACAACTACTACTGTACTGTATACATGTAATAAATTTCCTTTTTTGTTGTTCAACAGTAAATGTGTACCGTATTCTTCTTCATGGAAAAATAAGATAATAAGACCTAGCGCATCTTTGGGAGCAAAAATTAATATAAGACACTGTCTTATTTTCGGAGAAACAGGGTAGTGAGGCAGGCCATCCACTCTGCCCTTCCCAGGTGCATGCTGGGGAAGTCTGGTAGAGGTGACAGGAAGTCACAGCCAAGAATAGCGGGCCTTCTGCCATGCATCTGACCAACACCTACAACAACCACAAAATCCTATCTCCAAACCCTGACAACTCACGGGAAACAAGTTCCAAGAGAAAAGGAGGCAGCTCAGGGTGCTCACAGGAGTGAACGGGAAGTAAATGTTTATTTACAGTCAATTTCCATTGTAACAGAAGGATTTGATTTGTCTTCAAATGAAAGGCAGGGGCAGAGGAAAGCTGACAAAATAAATGTAAAAGCCTGAGCTTCACGCAGAGGGGAAAGAGAAAGACCTAGAGCCCAGCTATCCTATCTGGAGGAAGAGAAGCAGCAGGGGTGGCCGGGATGAGGGCGTGGCCAAAAAGAGGCGGGGCCGGATCTGAAGCAGTGGGCAGGGCCAGAAGCAAAGGAACTTGTGAGGCTGCAGCACAGCTGTGAAAGAAGAGTGGGGGATGGATGAGGTGGGCAGAAGGGCCAAACACACAAAGCAGGTGTTCACTGGGTAAATCTTGAATGGCCCATTTCACTGTTCACTACTGTGGAAGGAAAAGAGAGAGAGACAGAGACAGAAAGAGAACAAACAAAGAAAACAATCAATAGTCACATGAACCATCAGGACTTCTTAGCTGTTCAGGAACAGCAAATGACAAAGAAAAAAAAGTTGTTTTTTTTAAAAGAGGATATTAGGTGGTATCGTGGTTATGCATTGGGCTGCAACGCTCATGACCAGCAGTTTGAAACCAGGTAGCTCCTTCGGGAGAAAGGCTGGGTTCTCTACAGCCTTAAATAGTTACAGTCTCAGCACTGACTGGATGCCAGTGAATTTGCTTGAGTTTTTTCATAAGAACTATTAGGAGCTTTTCAGTCTGAAAATTATAATGATTGGATCTTAGGTGTGTCCTTATTGAAAAGCGGGATCTTCCTGTCATTGTAGTTTCCCGGATAAACTTCTCTGGCAGGAGCGAGTGGTGTCTGGGATGGTAAACCAGAAGCCTTCTTCAATGTCAAGTGTTCTAGGAAAGTCTCTGTGATTAGAACACTTTGGAGATTCCATGTTGTCCTGTGAAGGTTTGGACCTGGCCCACATAGCCATTGTGGTGTTTGGGTTCTCATTAACGTCCAAACCTTGCATAAATGGGCATTGCGGTCATTGCTTAACACAGCAAATCAGCTGTCTTAGATAGCGTCTGCTTTCAAGGCACTCTGGGTCTAGAACAATGAGCCGCAGCATCAATGGCGTTGATGGAAAGAAGTGCTTTCACATGTTGCGAAAGTCAAAGCTGCCCCGCAGCGGGGCTTATGGCAGAAGACTATTAGGACACAGCTCCGCATCTGTTGGCTTGTGTTTTTAGCACAAACTGTATTTCCCAAAACAAAACCTCAGTGATGACAGAAATGGAAACGGGCCATAAAATTGGATTTATCCAGTTATAGGAGCACCGAAGGTGTACTAGGTTACACATCGGGCTGCTATAAGGGCAGCTGTTTGAAACCAGCGTCAGCTCCATGGGAGAAGGATGAGGCTTCCTACACCTATGAAGAGTTACAGCCTTGCAAACCCACAGGGCACCATTCTACCCTGGCCTGTAGGGTTGCTATGAGTCGGAATCACCTTGATGGCAGGGAGTGGGGTATCTAGGTATATAATAAACATTTATAGAATGTGTTAGTAGTAAGAATCTTATTCGCATTTATGTATTTAACTTCTGAAATTCCCATTTGAGATATATATATTTGTATCCCGAGTTTTAAATTGAGGTGCAGAAATGCTAACTTGCTTGTCCAAATGCAGGCTGATGACAGTGGACTTGGGATCAGATTGCAGGCACTCTCTCCAGGCAGAGTTCTTCGGCATAGCACTACATGGTCTTCTATCGGTTGTTCAGTCTGCGTCTATTAAGTGCCTTCCATATGATAATATTGTTCTCAGGGCTGAAGTCACAAGGGTAGGGAAATCAACACATGTAGGGTCATGGGCGACTTTTCCAGTGTGCACCCAGGGATTCCAGAACTAATCTTATACAAGTCGATGAGCCTTATTGACAAGAGTTGAAATGGGTGATTGCTGCTAGTCCTCTTAAAACCAAAACTGACTACCACCGAGTCCAGGCCAACTCAGAGACCGTATAGAGCAGGGTAGAGCTTCCCCTGTCTGTATCTGACACTGTCAGTCTTTACAGGAGCAGAAAGATGAGGCTGGGGGGTCAAAATGTTGGCGTTGTAACCCCAACTTGTAACCCTCTAGGCCACCAAACCGCCTAGTCCTTCACTACCGACTGTCGTTTCCTTTAAACAGACAAGTGTTAACTCTGAAAATCAGACAAGTGTTAATGAATAGATGCCGTCATCCTTTTAGCTCCAAATACCAGCAGAGTTCCTGACACCGAATCTATCTGTGAGATCATATACTAGTACTGAAACTTCTCAGTCAACCACAAGACTTCCAAGAAGCTTAGGAGGCCTGCATCAAATCCCATTAGAAGCTCAGAATGCATATGTAGGCCAGGCTGCGGGGTGGCAGTGCAGTGGGATAGAGGCAGAGGGATTCTCCTAAGCCCCAATTGTGCAAACATTGTTTTTACATAGGTATGATGCCTATTTGTTTATTTTGGAGGGCTATGGAGCGTTATTAGGGAGTGGTGACATTTAGTTGCCTGAGTTGCCCACTCCCCCTTGTATAAATCAATGAATGGTTAATTAGTTTATTGAACATTAAGGCTGATGGCACTCATAAGACAAAGTTGAAAGTAGCAAGGGGCATAGTTGCTGGAGAAGTCCAAGGCAGGTCTTCCCTGGAGGGTGCTAAGTGATAAAGTTGGAGGTCTAGTCGCGGGTGTGAGGCCATTTGTCAGAGTAGTCATGCTTCCTTAGCACCTGCTGCTTTGACAGAGAGTGGGTCTTAATCCATTACAATAAATTCTTCCCGACCCAGGCGACATGTCCAAGATGCTTCATTTTGACACTGAATCAATGTGCTTAGGTCAAGCTATCTCTATCACAGACCCCCCAGGCTACATTTGCTCTAGAAATAAATCATAAGTAAGTCACAAAAGCACTTACCAGCTTCAGACCACTCAGGTAGTTGTCTCCCTGAGAATAGTGAACTCAGGATATTTCTAGGCTTATTGACAGTTAGAGATAGAAGGGAGTTTCAGAGCTCATCTAATCCAATTAATCAATCTTATAGAAAAACTGCGGTCCAAAGACCTTGGTGGCTTCTCCAATCTTGTTCAGCAATACCAACCAAGGCTGAGCAAAGCTGACTGTCCACCACATCTCAAACATCTGTCCCATTGCCAGCTTCCTGTTCTACCTGGTTTTCCTCCATGGAAGGAAGGCACCAGCTGGGGAAGAAGAGGTCTTTTATATGAAGGATAGTCGTTTATGGATAACACTAGAGGCAGCCAAAGATCCTAGGTACCCAGGAAGCCTGAAGGTCATTTTTCAGGGAAAAACCAAGTCCTTCTTTGTAGTTGCAAAAATTAAAACCTCTGGCCTCCCTGAGGAGGAGGGCCTCACTGACACCGGTGGAGTTAATGCCAACACATAGTGACCCCCCACCCCCAACTGTGGTTTTCTCACATTGTAACTGTTCACAGGAGTAGAAAGCCAGTTTTTCTCCCAAGGAGCTTCTGGTGGTTTTGAACTGTCAACCATGTGGATGTCAGCACAATGCTAACCACTACTCCCCCCAAGGCTCCTAAGGAGTAAAACCAAAATCTATTTCATGTCAAGTGGCCATGTCTGTTTTTATTTGTGGCTATTTTAGTGCAAATAGTTAATGATCTCCACTTCAAACCAAAAGGCTGCATCAGTGAGTCCACCCAGAAGCACTTCAGAAGACAAATATGGTGATCTAATAGAGAAAAAACAAAAAATTAAAAACACCAACAGTCATTCAAGTGATTTCAGACACATGGAGTCACCATGAGTCAGACTGTACATCACAGCAAAGTTTTCTCTGTTTGTTTGTTCTCAATGAACACAGGGGCCCATTAGGAAAAGGGCAACAGGGGCTATTATTTGAGGGACAAGAGTTGGTCTGTCAATGGAGTTTACTTTTTACTGGATTATTCTTTCTCTTTGCCAAAGTCTAGTCTTATTGTTTGTAGTAAGGATGTATCGCTTTTCTACTTGTCTGCTTTGCTCTCTCTGAATCCACTGGCTTAAATGGTTTTATTTCTATGAACTAACTAATGCATTGACTCCTTGCTGAAATCAATGTGCCTCGTCAATGCCCCCATGCTTGTCCTACTTTCTCTGGCTTCCTTTAGACCATGTGTCCTTGAAGGCTTCCTGCCAGCATGTTGTGTTAGTCTGGGTCCTTTAGAGAAACAAATCCACAGAAACTCATGTATAAGAGAGAGTTTTATATAAAGGTTAAGTGCAAATAAAGAAAACATCCCAACCCAGTGCTGCCCAAGCCCACAAGTCCAACATTAACTCATATGTTAGACACCAACTCACAAAGTCCTCCTCCATCTCACAAAACACACACTATGAGACCGACTGCAGGAGGAAAGCCAAGTCAGTGAACGTGTAAGCATCTCAGTGCTGGCAGGGATCTCCACACAGCTGCTCCAGCACCAGGGCTGCATTGGGGTAGGTCCATGTGGCGTCTCCTCAGGAATGTCTCGCAGGAAGCAAGCCTTGCCAGCTGAAGCAGAGAACTGGCTAAGACAGCTGCACCCTCGTCCAACCATCAGAAAGCAAGAGACCCCAGAACTAGAAAGGTGAGGCTCACTGAGCCATTTATCCCTCCGCCCTTCAATTAACCCCGCATGTGTTTATCAGCCAGGTTGGCAGAATAAACTAACTAATTCCTGTGCATTGACCAACTGCCTGGACAGATAAACATTTATCCAAGGTCTTACAGTTTATTTAATTATCATAGTCTCCATATGACCCAAAGTATTAAGGAGCCCAAATAACTTATATCTTAAATACACTGGGATCCCTAGAGAGCAGTATCTTCCCAAATGCTGGAGAATATCCCGCAGTACTGTAAGAGATTGTACATATGAAGGAGTCATTGCTAGTTTTAATATACTGGTGCCTAACCTGGAATTTTTCATTTGCAGTGTGAAATTATTAAACTGACCTGACTTACAAAAAATGTTAAAGTTGGCTATTGATTGCACAGTTGCCTTTAATAATGTATTGTTTCATGAACAAAATTTTAATTAACAAAGGGGAAAATACATTTGGTAGGCATTAAATGTAAAACATCAGAACAGTGTTTTTAATTCTAGAACTGTACAAAGTTCATGAGTTTCCTTAATGATGAGGTGATTTCAGATGAGCATACAAACTCAATCAAACTGAATTGTAATTTAGAAGAAAAATGCCTGTTGTGATCATTAATATGTGACTGCCAGTGTAAAGAAAAATGAGTACCTTCACATTTTATTCTTTGAATCTCAATCAAGGTCTAATCCAAATTAATTTAAACTATCAGAAAAATGAGTTAACTTGAGAGAGAGTCAATAAAAGCACATTTTCATTCCCTAACTTGATGGCCATTTTGTACAATCTAAATTGTAGTGCCTTTTAGCTCCTCAAAAAGAAAATTGCATAAGAATAACAGTACTTAATGTTATATAATTAATTATCATATATCTCTTTCTAGCTTATAAAAATGAGATATATTTTATGTAGAGAAAAAAGACTCATCAAAGAAGATTATAACCCTATCTTTTATGTATTATTGCAGAAAATATCAAACAAGTCTCTCAAAATTCAGACAATATTTCAGCTCCCTTTTGTCTCTCCAGAGAAAAAAAAGTACCGTGAAGATGTTGTAACTATGTTTTAATTTTTACTCCAGCCAATATTCTTTTAGAAGGTGGAGCTTAAAGGGAAGGAAAAATTATTCTATTTCTGGGACACCACCCCCTCCACCTACCCACGCAACTGGATTGTTTTTCCTATCCCTGGGGCACCCAAGCACCACCCGAGCAATACCCTCCTCCTGCACGTGATTCACAGGGCACATTTGTTTTTCAGAGTGACGTCAACCTCCACACAGAAGTTAGACAAAGAAGTTATATTCATTTCAGCTTTCCAAATCAAATGCAGGCTCTGCCAACCTCAAAAGGAATTCGCACTCAAGGACTCGGCACTCCCTTGGTCCAAGGACTCTCAAAGAAACAACCTTAATAGAAACCGCAATTGTGAAAATTTAATTCAAAACTAATGAAAGGGCCTACTTATATAAAAATGCTACTTTCTAAATGATTTTTGAGAAACAATATTGCCTCTGACATATTCATTTAGGGAGTACACTGACTTGGCAGAAATTCAATCCACCTTACCGCTAAAATAAATAGGCCCTTCTCCAGCCTGGAGAAGTCAAATGGATGAAGGGGGAAGATAAATAATATTACAATTTTTAACATAAAGCTATTTTCCTTCAAGAAGCTTCATGTATTACTTCAGGTGCCTTTCACTACTGGGATTTACAAAATAATATATTATTCTCTTAACCCACTGGATAGAATAAAAGCAAATCTGTCGTTAAGCACTCATAGCAGCTTAAAGAATCAAATCACATTTCATCCTATTATGTCTAATAAAGCTTAATTTTAGCCATATTGTGACTCTCTTGGCAGAGTACCATGTGATAAAATTTGGCAGGAGGCTGAGTGGGTATGTACAGAGAATTTAATATCTAAAAATAATGCCTGCAATTAGAAATAATTGTGTGCAATTTGGCCACATGTCAAATAGTTTTCCAAACCCCTTCATTTCATATAGGCAATTAGAAAATGTGTACCAGTGAATAATTTTAATAATGCTTCAGAGTAAACACTATAGGCAAACATGGAGAAAACAAGCTTGAGAATAAAAATGAAGGTAAGATTAAGGAAGTCTGAATATGAATTTAGAAACTCATACCAGTTAATATCCAATGATTGTATAATTAGAGAAGGAATATAGTGACCTAGACACTCCATTAATATGTTTATGCCCTTGTTGCTTCCCACCCCTGATCTTCGGTTTACCTTTCTTTCTAATTGTTTCCCAAATTCTTTTCTAAATTGGTGGAATGAGAGGAGGAAAAGAACAACACTGACCTACATGGCCTATTTTACGCTTTGTGAAATTAAAAATGCCCTTACTGGTGCAAGAGAAGCAAAGGGAGGTGAATAAGAGATGGAGAAGTGGTCACACAGGGAGTGAGAATGAAAGGCTGAGAGGCAGGCAAGAGAAAAGAGTGTGATCCCCAGAGAAGTCAGTTGCCGACCGAGCCATTATCAGGGAGTACAGCACTTTAAAGGCGTTTTAGGACAAGAATCCATCTACTTCATAATTTGGATTCATTTTCCCACAGAAGCAATGACAAGAGATACCTGAGCGCTAGCTTTTCCATCAGCAAACAAACACGTCTATTTAACTGATGAATGTAAGCAACGACAGCTAATGCTTATTGACTTCCCACGCACTTCTGGACACCAAGCTAAATACTTCAATGTAATTTTTCACTTGGCCATCACAATGAACCAGAGGTAAGTGCAACTACAACTCCTATTGCAAAGAGAAGATAACTAAGTATAAATTATTCACCTAAAATTATGAGACTAGTAATACATAACACAAGCAGTCCAATGTTCTTAAAACCCATGTCCCTTTATCTCTACACTATACTGTGTATTGGTATTTAGGAAAACACATGAGTAGACAAATATGATAGAATTAGAAAGAAATTATTTCATCTGCTCCCAACACAGGTTGATGTAGGATAAAACAGAGATGAAAAAAAACATTCACAAATATCAAGGCTAATGTTTGGGAAAAGTTGACTTTTGTTAAAATGAATTAAGACGATAGGTAAGTATTTTTGTGGTGATGTGGGGAACTTATACATGATTCTGGTAGACAAACTAGTTTAGCATCATTATACTTATTTTCAAATGTAAGCTTAGGGCCAATCTTAATAAATTAAAATGTGATTGCCATGATTGTCCTCACTCCTTGATATTTTCTGAACTAGCAAACCACAGAGCACAGCAATCACTAAGGCAGCTGTGAATCAGGGGACAGAGTGGCAGTGGATCGGAAGCTCACCTTCTAGTAGGCACATTTACCATCACTGTATAATTCTTCCACCTTTGCCACCATCAACTGAGAAAAACAAAGGTTTCAGTAAAATATCCAGAAGGTCAATGAGAAATAACTGGAAGAAAGGTGCATGTTTAAAAATTTTAAATAAATTCTATTTTTTAAATGCTGAGATAAGGATGTAAGGAATTAGGGGGAACTGTAGGAGGATCTGATAGGAAGAATAACTGAGAACCAAAAGAAGAAGAGCTGGTCCCCCATATTTCCATTCGGATCTCCTATTAGTGTACAGAGAGGACATGAGCAAGTCAGACCAGGTTGACTCTGACGGTGGGTTTCTCAACCTGGAGATATTTGAAAAGAAGATTATAGTAATGACAACCAGAAAGAGAAGTGGATATTCCTAACAGAATCTAAGTCTCTGTTTTAAGAGGACACAGACCCCAAATTCAAAAATATTTTATAGATACTCCTTTTTTTAAATCATTTTATTGGGGACTTGTACAACTCTTATCACAATCAATACATACATCAATTGTGTCAAGCACATTTGTACACTTGTTGCCATCATCATTCTCAAAACATTTGCTTTCTGTTTGAGCCCTTTGTATCAACTCCTCATTTTTTTTCCCTCCCTCCCCGCGCCCCCTCCCTCATGAACCCTTGATAATTTATAAATTATTATTATTATATCCTATCTCACACTGTCTGACATCTCCCTTCACCCACTTTTCTGTTGTCTAACCCCCAGGAAGGAGTTTATATGTAGATCTTTGAAATCGGTTCCCCCACTCCACCCCACCTTCCTGCCACCCTCCCAGAATCGCAATTCTCACCACTGGTCCTGAAGGGATCATCTGTCCTGAATTCTCTTGTTTCCAGTTCCTATCTGTACCAGTGTACATCCTCTGGTCTAGCCAGATTTGTAAGGTAGATTTGGGATCATGATAGTGGGGAGGGTGGGGGAGCATTTAGGAACTGGAGGAAAGTTGTATACTTCATCGTTGCTATGCTGCACCCTGATTGGCTCATCTCCTACCCACAATCATTCTGTAAGGGGATGTCCAGTGGCCTACAGATAGGTCTTGGGTCCCCAATCTGTACTCCCCCTCATTCACAATGGTTTGATTTTTTTGTTCTTTGATGCCTGATACCTGATCCCTTAGACACCTCGTGATCTAGTTGGGCACTTTTGCTCATGCACCTGTTTGTCTTCAGCGATCATATTGGGAAGGTGAGCACACAATGGTATGATTTTTTGTTATTTGATGCCTGATACCTGATCCCTTCAACACCTCATGATCACACAGGCTGGTGTGCTTCTTCCATGTGGGCTTTGTTGCTTCTCAGCTAGATGGCTGCTTGTTTACCTTCAAGCTCAAGACCCCAGACACTGTATCTTTTGATAGCCAGGCACCATCAGCTTTCTTCACCACATTTGCTTATGCACCCATTTGTCTTCAGTGATCATATTAGGAAGGTGCGCATACAATGATATGCTTTTTTTGTTCTTTGATGCCTGATAACTGATCCCTTCGATACCTCGCAATCACACAGGCTAGTGTGCTTCTACCATGTGGGCTTTGCTGCTTCTGAACTAGATGGCCACTTGTTTAACTTCAAGTCTCTAAGACCCTAGACACTATATCTTTTGATAACTGGGCTTCATCAGCTTTCTTCACCATATTTGCTTATGCACCTACTTTGTCTTCAGTGATCGTTTCGGGAAGGTGAGCATCATGGAATGCCAATTTAATAGATCAAAGTATGCTTGCATTGAGGGAATACTTGAGTGTAGGCCCAATGTCTATCTGCTACCTTAATACTAACCCTATAAATATATGCATGTAGATCCATTTCCCCCTCATCATATATAAATATATTTACATATGCACATGCCTGTATTTAGACCTCTATAAATGCCCTCTGCCGCCTAGTTATTTCCTCTATTTCCTTTTACATCCCTCTTGTCCCACTATCACGCTCAGCCTTCGTTTGGGTTTCAGTAATTCCTCTGAGTTACATTGCCCTTGATCATGCCCTACCAGGCCCCCTACACCCTTCTCACTACTGATTTGGATCACTTGTTGTTCACTTGTCCCTAGGTTTGTTAACATCACTTCCTTTGCCCCCACCTCACCCTCTCCCATGTCCCCCTGGAACCATCAGTCACATTGTTTTCTCCTCCAGATTGTTCATTCTGCCTATCTTATTTAGACAGACCTGCGGAGATAATATCATGCACAAACACAAGATAGAGCAAAACGAAGCAACAAAAGAAAATGAAACATCAACAACAACAATAACAGCAAAGAAAAGACTGTAGTTAGTTCAAGGACTATTTGTTGTCTTTTAGGAGTGTTTTCCGGTTGAGTCTGATTGGGTGCCAAGCCCAGGTGCCAAAGTCTATTTTTGGTATTCCCTGGGGACTTCATTGCTCTGTTCCCCTTCCTGTTCTGTTGCATGCCCTTAGTGTTTTGCCTCAGTGTGGTGGGATCAGATCTGGCACAATTCCCACACAGTATCTCCAGTGTTGACCCCTGTAGGGCTATGGGTCAGTGGAGGATGTCATGTCTCCTTTAATAAGTCTTAAACAGGACAAACACAATACAAATGATCTGGAGACAGATGCCATCAAAATGAGGACAGAATGGTGTCCAAAGAATTCACAGCCATATGTTGTTGTAGTTGTTATTGTTTGGTATTGTTTGGTGCTATAAAGTTGGTTCCAACCCATAGCAAGTCTATGCACAACAGGAAGACCTACTCCCTGGTCCAGCACCATCCTTAGGATTGCTCCTATGCCTGAGCCCATTGTTGCAGTCACTGTGTTAGTCCATCTTGTTGAGGGCCTTCCTCACTTTCACCACCCCTCCACTTTACTAAACACGATGTCCTTCTTAAGGGACTGGTCTGTCCTTTCAGCATGTCCAAAGTATGTGAGCTCTCGATCCTGGCCTCTCAGCAGCCCTCAGGCCTTACTTCTAAGACAAATTGGTTTGTCCTTTTAGCACTCCATGTTACCTTCAATATTATTCTGCAGAACCACAATTCAAACGTATCAATTCTTCTTCACTCTCTTTCATTCAATGTCCAACTTTCAAACGCATATGAGGCTACTGAAAATACCATGGCTTGGGGCAGATGCACCTTAGTCTTCAAAGTAACATCTTTGCTTTTTAAGACTCTAAAGTGGTCTTGTGCAACAAATTTAACTAATGCCGCACATCTTTTGATGTCTTGACTGCTGCTTCCATGAACATTGATTATAGATACAAGAAAGAAAAAAATCCTTGACAACTTCAAACTTTTCTCCATTTATCAATTTTGAGGAATTTGGTCTTCTTTACACTGAGTTATAATGCACACTGCAGACTGTAACTGTTGATCTTCATCAGCAAGGGCTTCAAGTCCTCCTTGCTGTCAACAAGCAAGGCTGTGTCATCTGCATATGGCAGGTTGTAAATGAGCCTTCCTCCAATCCTGATGCCATGTTATTCATTATATAAACCAACTTCTCTGACGATTTGCTCAGATACAGATTAAGTAACTGTGGTAAGAGGATACAACCTGTTGTACCTTTCCTGATACAACCCTGTTGCACACAGCCAGCCACATTATTTTACTTAATAAAACCCACTGCCTGAGCTACCCTATATAGGATTTGGAAGGCTTATCGGATTTCTAAATCGTTATGGGAGCAGATAGACTCACCTTTCTTCCATGGATCTGCTGGGGTTGGGGTGGGGTGGAGCTTAATGGGTGACCTCTAGATTAGCAGCCCAAGCTTAGTGGGCAAACAGCACCCTTTTATATAAGGAGATGTACAACAAAGGAAACTGTCACAAAATCAGGATTGGCAGCTGATTAATTTCACTACAGTTGCATGTGGTTGAATAGGGGCCATGACTGGGACACCTGCACTATCACACACGAGAAAAGCTTATGAGATTGGTTCAGGGCCCTTCAACAACCTGAGTTGGGGTATGACTCATGTCAATGAGGTGCTAGAACTCCAATTTTCATTGAGGGTACACTAGGCAATTTCCTGTCTGGGAGATTTCTCCTTCCTGGCTAGGGCAAGGAGATCTCAGGAAATACACTCAGTCTGCAGTGTCTGAAGGCAAAGCATTGTATACTGCCTGTCAAGTGTCAGAAAGAACTCAATGGGGGCTGAATTCCTAAGGATAACCAGAATGGACTTCAGGCTCCCATTATAGTTTATAGCGCTTACAAACCGAAGAGCTTTGATTTTAAGGTCTACTACACCTCCAAGAGCGACATTACTAACTCCAAAGCATACAGCCCTTCTTAAGGTACCCAAAAAGAAAGAGAACATGAGGTCTGTGATGATTATTTTAGACAAAGAAGGAGGTCTAAAAAAACGTCTTTGTCCCTGAAGAACATATGCACCTATCTTATTTTTCAAGGGAGGGGGGGTGATAATGAAGGCCTGGCAGGGCTTGCTGTCCTTGTTAGCATATGCTCCTTTAAATTTACAAATCCTTTTAGTCTGAACAAGTTCATTCAATTTCAAAGGAGGACTTGTGGGGCTCCCAGGTCCCTAACCTTAATATGAATTAGAGCTCACAAAATACATTTTAAAGAGACAGAATTGCTTATTCTTTGATGTGAGAAAGTGTGCTGTAAATTTTGGAAGTGAGCCAAATAATGACTGTTCAAAACCAGTGCTCACAACACTAGATGCGTGTTCCTTGCTCACAGTCCCGTTCACACCCTACAAGGGTTGTATTGCACAGCCCTTCATCATATGAATGGGGCCCCGGTGGCTTAGTGGTTACACAATGGGCTGCGATCCTCATGGTTTGAAACCACCAGCAGCATTGAGGGAGAAAGACTGGCCTTTCTAGTCCTGTAAACAGTTACAGCTTCAAAAACTCAGAAAGGGTCACTATGAGTCAACATTGCTTCAATGGATGTGAGTTTGGAGTTTTTTGGATTTACTTTATGAAGGTGGATATTCAAAATTAGTGTTCCTCAACCTGGCATAACGAATGGAAGCTAACAGAAACATAAGTTGAAGTATTGGCTCATAACAAAGAAAAATGTATCAGAGTGTTCATCAAGGTTTTTTTCTTTTTTTAAATATTAATTGTTAGTAAGTTAGGGAGTCATTCTTCTGGATAACATATGAAGTATGATTTTGGAAAGCCAGAAGGAAAAATATTATCACACAAAGATCAAACCTTTTTGAAATCAAAATCTTTTTGGACTTGGGCACATCTCTTTGCAATTGAGTAAAATAAAGAGATTACATTCTACAATTGTTTTTGTTTGTGTGCTTTTCACATTTGTTTTACTCTTATCTCCTTGAGTGGACCTAGTAAACATTTTTCACTAATTGTTATTCTCACCATGAAATTTCATGTGCAGATTTATCTGTATAGATATTCAGATACGATATTACTATAGCTATACTGTAGGTACATTTATTTTTTGTAATAAAAAGATATGTTTCCTCCTTCTACTACCAAGAACAACTATTATTTTATCTTGGATGCAATATCACTCCCACGAGTAATGCATTGGCAAAAAATCAAGGGTGCTTCTGAAAGTTTGTGGGAAAATGAAATGACAAGATAATGAGATTTCCCTGTGAACTCTTGAGTTCTGTTTTTTTAAATCATTTTATTGGGGTTCATACAACTCTTATCACAATCCACACATACATCAATTGTGTAACGCACACCTATACATTCATTGCCCTCATCATTCTCAAAACTCTCGCTTTCTGCTTGGGCTCCGGAATCAGCTCATTTTCTTTTCCCCACCCCTCCCTCCCTGTTCTCCTCCCTCATGAACCCTTGATAATTTTTTTTTCTTCTGCAGTCCCCACCCCCACCCCACCCCTCCGTTGATAATTTATAAATTAATATTTTATCTTATCTTACACTGTCTGGCATCTCCCTTCACCCACTTTTCTGTTTCCCATCCCCCAGGGAGGAGGTTATATGTAGATCCTTGTGATCGGTTCCCCCTTTCTACCCCATCTTCCCTCCCGGTATCACCATTCTCGCCACTGGTCCTGAGGAATTCACTTGTCCTGGAATCCCTGTGTTTCCAGTTCCCATCTGCACTGCTGTGCATCCTCTGGTCTAACCAGGTTTGCAAGGTAGAATTGGGATCATGATAGTGGTGGAGAGGAAGCATTTAAGAACTAGAGGAAGGTTGTGAGTTTCATTAATGCTACCGTGCACCCTGAGTGACTCATCTCCTCCCCACTACCACTCTGCAAGGAATTTCCAGTTGTCTACAGATAGGCATTGGTTCCCCATTGCACGCTCCCCTCATTCACGATGACATGATTCCCCCCACCCCCCCACCCCCGCATAGATTTATTTCCCCATTTTATATTGCTGTTGCTGTTAAGTGCCACAGAGTCAGTTCCAGCTGATAGTTACTCTAGGCTAAAACTGTGTGGTCATGCACCACCTTAAACGTATGATGTTTAAGCACTTTGTTGCAGTCATTGTATTAATTCCTCTCATTGACACTTCACAGAGTCTTCTGAGCTGAGCGCTTGACTGCTGCTTCCGTGAGCAGTGAGTGTGGGTCCAAGAAAGATGAAAGCCTGGACAACTTCCGCCTTTTCTCCATTTGTCATCATGTTACCATTTAGTGCAGTGGTGAGGATGTTGGTTTTCTTGACATTAAGTTTTAATCCATACTAAAGGCTGTAGCCCTTGAGCTTCATCAAGTCTTTCTTGGGTTAGGTGCCATCGAGTGGGTTCCAACTCATAGCAACCCTGTGTACAAAAGAGCAAAACACTGCATGGCCCTGCTGTCATCACAATCATTGTCATGTTTGAGCTCATCTTGGCATCTACAGTGTCAACCGTTCTGCAAATGTTTTCCTCTTTTCTCTGCCTGCCCATATTACCAAGTATACTGTCCTTGTCCTAAGGATGGTCTCTCCTGATAGCCTGTCCAAAGTCTATGACACCAAGTGTTGCCATTCTGAAATCATGGGAGCAGTAGGACTTCTTTCTTCCAAGAGAGATTTCTTTGTTCTTTTGGCCCTCTAGGGTACTTAGAATATTTTTCTCCAGCACTATAATTCAAACACATCTATTCTTCTTTGGGCTTCCTTTCACATGTATATGAGGCAATTGAAAAAAAAAAGTAAGTCAGGCTTACTTTTGTCCTCAAAGTAACATTCTTATTTTCCAACATTTAGGCCTTCTGCAGCAGATTCACCTAATCTAGTTTATCCCTTGATCTCTTGATCGTTGTTACCAAAAGCACAGATTGTGCATTCAAGCAAGACAAAATCCCTGATAACTCCTACATGATTTTCTCCATGTATCAAATGTTCCCTATTGATCAATTTGAGAGGATTTGGGTTTTCTTTACATTGAGTGTAATGCATATTAAAGGTTACGATTCTTGGTCTTCATCAGCAAGTGCTTCAAGTCTTCCTCACCTTCAGCATGAAAGGTTGTGTCACCTGCATATCAAAGGTTGTTAATAAGCCTTCCTCCAATCATAACATTGCATTCTTGATCATATAAGATCATTTCTCTGATTGTTTGCTGAGCATAGACATTGATTGAGTATGGTAAAAGGATACAAACATATCGCACACCTTTCCTGTATTTAAACCATATAGTACTTCCTTGTTGTGTTTGCACAACTGCTTCTTGATCCATATACAGGTTCCACATGAGCACAATGTTATGCTTTGGAATTTCCAGTCTTCTCAAGGCTATCCATAGATGCTATGTTCCATACATTTAAATACTTTGGCATAGCCAATGAAACACAAGTAAACATCTTTCTGGTATTCTCTGCATTCAGCCAAGATCCAGCTGACATCAGCGATGATATCCCTTGTTCCACATCCTATTCTGAATTAGGCCTAAACTACTGGCAGCTCCCTGTGAATATACTGCCGGGGGATTTTCAGTAAAATTCTACTTTCATGTGATATTGATGATATTGCTCTTTAATTTGCACATTCTATTGGATCACCTTTCTTTGGAATGGAAACACATATAGAACTCTTCTGGTCAGTTAGCCAGGTAGCTGTATTCCAAATTAATTAGATTAGATGAGAGCGTACTTTCAGTGCTTCATCAGCTTGTTGAAACTTTTCAGTGAGTATTCCATTGATTTCTAGAGCCTTGTTTTTAACTCATGCCTTCACTGCAGGTTCAAGTTCTCCCTTTAGTAGCATTGATTCTCAATCATATACTACCTCTTGAAAATGGTTAAATGTCAACTAGTTCTTTTTGCTACAGTGACTCTGTGTATTCTTTTCATCTTCTTTACTGTTCCCTTCATTATTCAATATTTTGTCTAAAGTATATTTCAATATTGTAATTCAAGGCTTGATTTCCCACCCCCCACCTCCAGTTATTTCAGTTTAAAATATGCTGAGTGTGTTCTTTCACTTTACTTTTCTAATCTAGGCTTTGCACATCCAATATAACACTGTACTTTTTCTTCTCAAGCTGCCCTTTGAAGTGTTCTGGTCAGCTCTTTGATATCATAGTTTCTTCCATTTGCCTTACTACTCTGCGACTAAAGGTAATTTTGGAGCCTCTTCTGACAGCCATTTTAATTTTTCTTTCTTTCCTGCCTTTTTCCACCACTTGTCTCTCAGCTTCTAGTAGCCCTTTTGAATGACAGTTTGCATTAACTTGATGTTATTGAGTTTGGTTTTAGTAAATGGGAATAGATGATAAAGCAGCTCAATTTTAGAAGCTAAAACCAGGCCAGTGCACCACTGTGGAAGAGACCATTGATTGGTCATATGGAAGTTCAGGTTGAAGTTGAAGAATATGAAAACAAGTTAACAAGAGCCAAAATACAACCTTGAGTCTATCTCACCTGAATTTCAAGAACCTCTCACGAAAGGATTTGCAACAATGAACACTAATGACAGAAGACCTGAAGAGCTATGGGAGGATACCAGGAACATAATATATGAAGAAAGAAAAGTTCTTTAGAAAGACAGGAAAGAAACAAATGAAATATAATGAATTATATGAAATTATATTTTGTATATTATGTTAATTATAAGCAAGAAATGAATGATAATGAAATGTGCAAATACCTAGAATTAGAAAGCCAAAAAAGGAAGAGCACATGCAGTATATCTTATCTGTAAGCACTAAAGAAAATCTCAATTCTTGAGGAGCCAGATTGAAAGATTCTATGGGCAAAATACTGAACAATGCACCAAGCTTCAATAGCAATGGAAGGAATACACAACCACTGTGCCTAAAAGAACTAGTTGACATGTCACCATTTCAAGAGGTGGCATAGGAGCAAGAACCAATTGTACTGAAGGAAGAAGTTTAAGGTGTACTGAAAACATACCAAAAACAAGGCTCTAGGAATTCATAGAATACCAATAGAAATGTTTCAACAAGCTGATGTAGCACAGAAAGATGAGTGAATACCTATGTCAGGAAATTTGGAAGATAGTTACTTGACCCACTGACAAGAGATCCATATTTGTACCCATTCAAAAAGAACACTCAACAGAATGCTCAGATTGTAGAACATATCACTGATATCTCATTGAAGTAAATTTTTGCTGAAGATCATCCAACAATGGTTGCAGCAGTACATTGGTAGGGAAGTGCCAGAGGTTCAGCCAGAATTCAAAAGAGAATGTGCAACATGGAAAATCATTTCTAATGTCAGAGGGATCTTGGCTGAAAGCAGAGAACACCAGAAAGATGTTCACTTGTGTTTTATTGACTGTGCCACTACATTCAACTCTGTGAACCATAACTCACTAGGATAACCTGGAGTGAGAATTCCAGAAAACTACCTCTTGCTCATGTGGAACCTATACATGGATCAAAAGGCAGTTGTGTAAAAGAACAAGGAAATGCTGCATATTTTAGACTCCAGAAAGTTGTGTATCAAGGTTGTATCCTCTCATACTGCTTATTAAATTTCTATGCTGGATAATCAGAGAAGTTAGATTATATGAAGAGGAATGTAACATCAGGATTGTAGGAAGACTCATTCAGAGCTGTGATACGCAAATGACACAACCATGCCTACTGAAATTGAGAAGGATCTGCAGCAGTTGCTTATGAAGATCAAGGACTAGTGCCTTCAGGATGCATTAAAATTCAATGTAAAGAAAACAAAAACCCTTACAACTGGACCAATAGGTAGCATCAGGTAAATGGAGACAAGTATGAAGTTGCCAAGGATTTCATCTTGCTGGATCCACAATCAATACTCATGGAAACAGCAGTTAATAAATCAAACTATGCATTGTCTTGGGTTATGGCAATCTATTGTACAAGACCTCTTTAAAGTCTTGGAAATGGAGGCTCTTACTTTGAGGACTAAGGTGTTTCTGACCCAAGCCTTGGTCTTTTCAATTGCTTTCTATGCATGGGAAAGTTGGACATTGAATAAGGTTAACTGAAGAGGAATCAATGCATTTGGTATATGTTGCTGGGGAAGAGTATTCTAAGTATCACAGACTGTGAATCAAACAAACAAACCAAAATGTGTTTGAGAAAAAAATGTAGCCAGATTGTTCCATAAGGACAAGGATGACAGTATTTTGTCTCAGGTACTTAATATGTTGTTCAAGAGAAGCCAGTCCTTAAAGAAGAAGATCATGTTTTGTAAAGTATAGGGAGAGCGAAAAAGAGAAGACCTTTGACAAGCTGAATTAACAAAGTGGTTGCACTGATAGGCTTAAGAATAAAAATTGGAAGAAAGGAACAGGACCAGGCAGTGTTTCTTTCTGTTGTACAGAAGGTCACTTTGAGTTAGAACCAACCTGAAACACAGGGAATCTAGGAAAGATAAACCCCTCAGGACCAATAATGATAGTAACAATACTAGGAGGGTAAGGGAAAGGTGGGGGGTGAAGGGGAAACCAGTCACAATAATCTACATATAACTGCCTCCCAGGGGACGGACAATAGAAAAGTAGGTGAAGAGAGACAATGGTAGGTGTAAGACATGTAAAAAAGAAAAATATTAATAAATTATCAAGGGGTGACGAGGGAAGGAGGATAGGGGAGGGGAGAAATGAGCTGCTGATATGTACAAATGTGCTTGACACAATGGATGTATGAATGGATTGTGGTAAGAGCTGTAAGGGCCCCAATAAAATGATTTTTTAAAAGCCTAAAGCACTATCCTGTGAGGTAATCATGAAGCACTACTAGTTTCAGATGAGACTGATTGGTCCAGCTGAGAGTGGAACAGCACCTGGCCATTTTGAGCATCTCCTTCTCATAATTCTCTCCACCCTGACATCTTCCCTTGTGCTAAAGACCTCCCTTGCTTGTCAGTTTGTCAACCCCCCACCCCACCCCTGCCTCTCTCAAACTTGCTAATCAGGAGGATGCAAGGTGCTCTCCCCAGCGCAGCTTTTAATCACCTCCCCAGGCTATACTAGGGGATGACTTCTTTCAATCCTCTCTTGCTCTAGGCTAGTCTACTACTTGGTTTGTCTCCATTCTGCTTCTCCAATCTCCCTTCACTCTGCCTCTTTACTCTCCTTCCAGTCTGAAAGAAGCCTGGTAGGTTGTGAATCCCAATTAAGCTTGTTAATTGATACTTTCCAGCTCTGGCTCCTTATCCATCAGAGGCAAATGACCCTTAAGAATTGTGACTCAGGTTCCTTATGTGGCCAACAGAGATATGAATCAAGACACTGTGGTTCCACATTGGGCTCTGTTCATCACCACACCGACCGCTCAGAGTCAGTGCATATTTCCAAGGCCTGGTTCAATATTACTGCATTACTTATCAATACTTACTTTGTATTTCAAGTTCAAATCTACAAACTAGTATTTTCAGTGTAGTGAGCAGAAGATAATCCATTAACCAGCAAGATAGGCTATATCTTTGTGGAAATTTGATGCATATGAACAATGCAGATTATTAAAAACAATTGATAAGCTGTAGAATTTTTAAACTAGTTTATAAAAATTTAAACTAGTAAACTAGTATAAATTGCAGTAGCAAGAGAAGGTTCATTCTTTTTGGGGTTTTTTAACGTAAAATGCATAATCAATGGAAATAGTTTCTAACATCAAGAGGATAATCCATATTTCAAATCTTCTATGACGTTTTCATTTGAAAGAGAAAACGTTGAAAATAGAGGCAATGACACTATTTCACTAAAATTGGTTAGAAAATTTTATATTAAAAGCTTCATTGATGTATCCATAGGTTCCTAAACAAGTAAAGATTAATTCTGATTTGTTTTACCTATTTTCAGAGGCAATTGAGATGAATTTTCTAAATAATATCATTCTTTAAATAATCTAAAATAGGGATACAGCTGCAATAATTGTTTTACTACAAAGCATTTATACCTTATTAATTGGCATGCAATGCAAACATTGCTTTTGGTTCAGTGTGATGGAATACACAAATAAAACATTTATTATGACTATTAATTTCAGGGAAAACAAACCAAAAAAAACCACCCCTGAATGAATAGTAGTCATGTTTTAAAAGATAATATATAGACAATGGGCAAGTCCAACTCTTTAGAGAGATTCAATTTGTCACCATAGTTATTGAGCCATCAGCAGATTCCTGCCGGAGATTGCAGGTAATGTTGCAGCACTTCATCTAAGAACCATCAGCATGAACTATTTGACCCGGAAGAATACAAATGAAACACAGACTCCTAGGGCACCATGTCTTTCTTCCTTACATATGTCTTCTTCCGAGAACATCAAGCACTCCACTAGGCATGTACCAATTGTGTCCTCTCTACTTTATAGATTAGAGAGAGAGAGAGGCAGACAGACAGATATCTATCATATGAGGAAATATGACATATGTAATATATAACAGTGTTTAAATGGTCTGAGTAAACTTTCCATTCAGTGTCTCAAATAATAGGCAGTCATATCCTAAAGAAATCAGTAGTCTACTAAAAGACCCTTGCCCCTTAGAAATATGTTATTGTGGAAGAGATCTGAATGATATCTTAGGCTATATCCCATTTTTAGACATGATCAAGGCATGGGAGGACAAAGAGGAGAATAAGTCCTATTAACCTTTCATCCCAATCACTCCTATACTTCTCATCCAGGGCATGATTTTTTATGCAGATGATAATTATCTTCTCCAAGAAATGGATATTTCCTCATCTTTCCAATCAGGTTGCAAATACCTTGCTGTGAAACTGGGTCGTTTACCTCCACCTGAGTGTCATTTGGGGCATGTTTTTAAGTAGTTAGGCACCAATTATATACATACACACAACAAAACAAGACTTATTTTCAGTGAGTAGATTGAAAGAAATATTCTACCAATGATGTAAGATAGACTGTATACATTGTGATTTATACATTTAAAATACTCCATGACGTTAGCTAAGTCCCTACTGCAATGCAGAAGCCTTGTTTTCTTACGCATAATTTGAACTCCAGCCTTTACAACAATAGAAGAAAACTGTCAGCATTCAATAAATATCAGGTACATAAATTAATTGTGGTTATATAAATTTAATTCTAACATAAATATGAAGATCTAGAGGAGCGACTCTGAGAGTGAAAATCTGATGAAGACTTGAAAGAGAATGAAGATATCTGAAGAATCCTGATAAGCAGAGCCTTGTAGACATGCACAAGTCAACTCCCAAAGTGAATTGTAGGAGCTGAAATCCAGCGAATACTCCCCTCTGTGCTGTGCCCTCTGATGCATGTCCAGAAATAGCACCTCCTGCTAGCGATTTCTTCTAGAGAAGAAGCCTTTCACACATTCACACAATGATGTGGTATATGCTACCTATGGCCCTGTCCATGTAAAGTCTTACAGAATAAGCAATATCTGTCGATTTGGATTGATTTAAAAGCCCTACCTCCAAATTACCAGGCACCTCGATAATCATAACCTCCTTTACATTGTTTTAAAGTTAATTTAAAACGTAAGGGGGTGGAGAGGTATGTCATACATTAAAAGAAAAAAAAAAAGCAACCCAGGATAAATCTGTAAATCATTGTCTTTCTATCATTAAGTTTATATATTTAAAAAAGAGAAAAATATACAGCTGATGAAAAAGATAATATGATCTCACACCCATGAGAACATGGTAGATGAAAAGGGTAATTAGCAATGACTTATTAGGCTCTGAGGCAAAGCATCATAGTTTATTCGAAATAAAGCCTTAAAGACACAATGAAAAATGGCTAGTGGAACTAAGAATGTGGTTAATAGAGCCATGCATTAAAGGTCAGAATGTCAAATTTATTTGTTAATTCTTCCAATGCCTAAAAATGTAAATAAAAATAGTGTTAAAGTGCTCATATAAAGCCACTTACCTTTGTAAATTTTTAGTACTAAGCAGTTTAATTTTAAAAGGAAAGAATATATTCTACACAGAAGAAATATTATGGAACCAGAAAGTACCAACTTCACCTCAGATCACTGTCAATTAAGACATAGCAACCAAGCTATCATTGGAAGAAAAATGCTGAACGACTAGTCCCTCCCTTTGCACCACCCCTTCAGGCAGTGAGTGCAGTTATTCCTCGTGATTAGTCCTTTTCCTGGCCGGTTATAGAGTCCCAGAGAAAAGATCCCAGGATTCCATGTCTGGGTGAGCTTACAACTTGACAGGAGAAAGGTTTCCACATAAAAAACTAAGATCTATTATAAAATAGGTATGCAATTGGGCGTTCATGTGCCTGGTACCTTTTGTACACCCATTGTACATGAGCTTGGTATTCATAGAACAAAAGATCAGAGATAGTTAGGAATTGTGAAAAAGGTAGAATTGTGAAGTTAGGTGTGTTATCGATGGGAGGGATACTATTCCCTGCCTAACAGTACACAAGGTGGGGATCTTAACTCCTGCTGACTAAGAATAATCCGGAAAGGAACGGGCTTTCCACAGGGCAAGAGAAGATGGAGATAGGGAGGGTCTATGCATTGCTCACTCCCAATCTCTCCCAGTAAAACATTACTAGAATTTTTTAAAGGTTTACAGATGGAAGGGGTATTGCGTTAGCTCCTTAGGTAGGCAAGGGTTCCCAGGAAATCTATTTAGATGGGGCCATTGGTAATTAGGTACACGCATAACAGTTTCTTCCAGACTCTGTTACAAAGACTCTGGTAATGGTGAGTAAAACTTCCTCTGAGATGTCATGCTTGTGTAGTTGAGTCTGGTTATTGGCTCATATCCCTGAATCTCATATGGTGGTGACATGGTCGCCTCTGTTTATTGGAGTGCCTCCCCATCATTTGAGATGACAGTTTCTTCTTATCGGAGTGAACTTGCATAGAGCTGGGCAAGAGTTTTCCAAAAGGGCTGTTGGCCACCTCTGCTAATCGATCTCAGCTGCAATGTGCTCTTCTCTTCTGTGCCTCTTGTCAAACTATCAGATTGGCCTTGGAAGAAGTGCAACCACAGTGCTCTTTAAAGGCAACGGTGGCAAGACTTTGACTCACGTATCTTGGAAATGTTTCCAAAGAGAGGCTAGTTCCTGGAAAAGAAGATCTTGCTTGGTAAAGTAGAGGAGTGAAAAAAATGTAAGGCCCCCAACAAGGTAAGCTGACACCCTGGTTGCAACAAGGGGCTCAAAACTAAGAACAATTGCAAGGATAGTGCAGGTCAGGGCAGTGCTTCCTTCTAGTCTAAGTAGGGGCCTATGAGTCGGAGCCAAATTTGAGTCCACCCAGAAGCACCATGAAAGTAAGGTTGGTGATGTTCTTCTGAAAGGTTAGGAACAAGAACAACCTATGAAGCAGTTCTGATTTATTGTAGAGGGGATCCCCGTGAGTCAGAGAGAGAGAGAGAGAGAGAGTGTGTTTTAGGCGGGTTGAATGGAGAAAGAAATTCAGTGACAGTCATCTATGTATAAGAGTTTTATATCAAGAAGTAATTGTATATCAAGAGGGCAGCCCAGCCCAGTGTAACACCGTGGAAGTCCGTAAGTCCAATACTAGTCCATAAGACCCTCCTGCAACTAAGGTGAAGCAGGAAGATCACAAACCTGTGGGTGCAGAGTTGCATGGATCCAAAGTCAGTGGCAACATGGCAGGGCACCTAGTTCAAGTCCATGGCTGACTTATTTGAATTATCTATCACACTTTATAAGTATTTGTGCTTTGGTTAAAGAATGTTTGGGGGATATATTTTTATCAGCATATACAGTGTCATATGTTTCAAAAAAATTTAGGAAGTTCTGAGTAACCATAAAGCATGCCAGTAACTATACACCCGCCTTTAATTCTACTCAAACTTGAGCTCACGGGTGTACACTTCAAAAAACTAAGCGGACAAGCTTTTTAGCATCTAGGTTAAACGTGAACTAGAAGCTGCCACAACAAATATCAGCAGTAAGGGGATGAAAGTGGCCTGCCCCAGGAGAGGAATATTTTATCACTGATCTTTTAAATAGTTGCACAGGGTGATAAATCACTTATTCTTTCTTAATTTTTTTATTTTGAAAGAAATAGAAAGTTATATATATGTGATATATAAAAATGTATTTTAATATCTATTCCCAGGAATCTGCAATATCTCTGCATGAAGCAATAGACATATATATAGACGTATACATATATATATGAAGATCTCATGATGTACTCTTCATGCAATTTCCCCCAAAGGTGATACCTTGAAAGACTAGAGTCCAATATCAAACCTGGGGAATTGACATCAGTGCAACCTAGAGAGTTTATGCCGATGTGGCCGTTGTTACCCGAGTCTAGTTGCTGATTTGGAGCCCTGGAGTGTCATGGGAAAGCAGAGTGTCCTGATTCGTCAGAATGGACTCGATAGCAGTGGGTTGTTATTATTATTTGTTTTGCATTTATTTGTGTGAATAGGCATGTGTAGTTCTATGTAATTTTATCATGTTTATCCTCATGTACCTACCACTACAACCAAGAGAACTGTCCTGTCACCACCAGACTAGCCTTTTATAACCACATCCACTTAACACTATCATGACATCCCAAATGATCAATTTGTTCTCTTTTGTTCTATTAATGTTTCATTATGGTTTGACATTTTCTACCAACAACGTGGCCCTTCTTGCCTGCCCATAGAACGTTGGCAGGTGTCATTAAGACTGATTATAAAATGGAGCGCTTAACTGCACAGGGTTTTCATTAGTACACTTTATTTTTCCCTGTGACCCACAGCACATTCTGATGGGTAGCTTCGTTAAATTATCTATTACCTCTGTCTTCCCTCAGAATCAAAGTCTTTGAGTGCTTTCTTTACTGCTACATCCTACATCCCATGTGCTGAAACATTCACTAGCACCTAGTGGATGCTCAAAAAATATTGGCAAAACATAGAAACAGTGGACTTTGAGATGTTTACATTCTGAGGGAAGACAGAGGTAATAGATAATTTAACAAAGCTACCCATCAGAGTGTGATGTGGGTAGTGGGGAAAAATTCATGGAAAGATTATGGAGAGATTGGTAGGTTGGGAGACTGTTAGTGAAATTTAAACGATAAAGCATTTTTGGAAAACATTTTGAAAGTTTCTATGAAATTTTGAAATACACAAATCCAACAATTTCACTTTTAGGGATCATACTAAAATAGTCATATTTCAACAACGGCATGCACAGCTGTAAAGCCTCAGAAATACGATTTGTTCTAAGGGAAAAAAAGTCCCAAATGCCTTACTAAGACACATCGATTATGTAAATTAATGAAGGCTATCCCTCCATGGGCAATGTACAATCGCTATGAAGTGGGCATCCATGCACTACTATGGTAAAATAAGGGGACAAAAAAAAGGTGCAGAAAAATGTGCCAAATATGGTTCCATTTTTTGCCAAAAGGAAAAAAACCCAAATGTGTGTGTCTGTGGCGTAGGCATGGATTTATACCCAGGAGGATGTATGCAAATTCCATTACATGGATATCAGATGAGGATTGAGGTAAATTTGCTTTTAATAGTTTCCAGTAAATATTCTTTATAAATGTTTCAGGTGGTGTTTTTCCACTCTTAACATAAATTTTTTAAATTGTAAACATATAGAATACACCACATTTGCCATTTCAATATTATTCACATGTTTTACTGAGTAATTAGCTCAATTACAAAAAAATCATGTGTGCATCAACCAGCATCATTCATCGAATTTATATAATCTTTTTATCATAAAAATGCTTTTAATAATAATAAAAAAGAGAATGTGATCTCAAAATAATTCAGATTATGTATTCTTGACATAATTTGCTGCACCATATCTGACATACTGGCTATCTTTTCACTGTGAAGTTTGACTTCAAGTCTTCTTAAAGCAACAGAATAAATTACATGGAAATCATTCAGGAAAAATACTTCCACTAACGAGGGCTTCCTAGAGCATTTCATGTTGGCTCATGAAGGTAAATGCAACAATCAAAGGACAGTCTAGAATAAGGGTTGGCAAATTATGGCTTCTGAGCCACATAAGGTAATTTTGGTCTATACATGTGACTCTGAAATAAAATTGTAAATGAATTAAAATGTGCATCATTTAATTTAAAGGATATTATTTAGATAATGACAATTTCATTTGTTTGTAAAAATACATGTATTGCTCTCGAATAATTTCTAAAGTGTTGTGAGGGTACATAAGCAAATGTGGTGAAGAAAGCTGATGGAGCCCAGCTATCAAAAGATATAGCATTAAGGGTTTTAAAGACTTGAAGGTCAACAAGCAGCCATCTAGCTGAGAAGCAACAAAGCTTACATGGAAGAACCACACCAGCCTAGGTGAGCACAAGGTGCCGAAGGGATCAGTTATCAGGCATCAAAGAACAAAAATATCATATCATTGTGTGCTCACCTCCCCGATACGGTTGCTGAAGACAAATGGTGCGTACGCAAATGTGGTGAAGAAAGCTGATGGTGCCTGGTTATCAAAAGATGTAGCATCTGGAGTCCTAAAGGCTTGAAGGTAAACAAGCGGCCATCTAGCTCAGAAGCAACAAAGCCCACATGGAAGAAGCACACCAGCCTGT
>NW_022103900.1:50008234-50027245 GCF_000313985.2 Echinops telfairi
TCCAGCTCAAAAGTTTGCCAAATTTGTGTAAAGCACACTTGTACATTCTAGAGGAATCTCTAGCTCTACTTTTATTAATCACATTATTTCATGATCCATTAGCCTAGCAAGCTTAAAGAAGAGAGTTTAGGATCCATTAATGGGCTTTAAATCCTCTTCCTTATTGATCTTAACACCAGGTGACTTCTTTTACTGAGCAGTTCACTGTTTACCTGTGAGCTGTGTAACAGGTACACAATTCTGTTACTGAAACTGGGCCAGTAATTGGATTCATATCTGTATTGAATCAGCCCTGCACTACAACCACATTGCCCTCTAAATGTGTTCCTTTACATTCAGAATAGCAGTTCCACTCATTACTTACTCATTTTTTTCTGAGCTAAAAATGATCAGCTGATGAATCTGTCAGATGTTCAGCTAGGAGAGTGGGGATGACTAAATGCAACCTAGTTAACATTACTTGAAAATAATTCAATACACATACCCTACTGACCCTCAATCAACAGCAACATGTCCATACAGCAGGGACTGCATATTAACACAGCACTTAACACTCAATGAATAATTACAGGGTGTACTTCAAGCTGAAAATGCAAGGAAAGAAAAAGACCAATTATAAAGCTCCAAAACCGAATAGACTGAGGATAGAAACAACAACAGTGAAAGGTGTGCCCAGCATTGCACAAGAATAGATACTTAGAAAAATGTTAGGAAATACACTGCTATATCATTATATAAAATGAAGCTAGAAATATAATAAAAGGAAGTAAATATAATATTGTAAATAAGATCAAGATTTGCTGGAATAGAATTCTCAAGTATGATATACAATAATCTTTAAAATAATTGCATTTGGAATTTAAAAAGAGGTAGGGACTAGACTTCAACCCAGTGCACCAAGAGGTGAATGCAACATACCAGCATGAAGCAGTGAACCAATAGCGAGGTCTGTGAGGCCAGGCCCAATCCCAACTACATGGACAGCCTCCCACCTCACTCCACCCCCAAGAAGATTGCACTTCAGAAGACAGCACTGAAACTACAGCTCAGGGAGAGGGTCACCTCTGATCAGAGCACCCAGGAACAAACACAGAGGAAAGGTGAGAGATTAGAACACATTGTGATCCACCAAGCCCTGAGGATGATATTCTTGCTCAGAGCAGCCAATACACACAGAGGACCATAAGGCCAGCCTCACCATGAGACAGGACTTCCCTCACTGACCCATAGCACTGAAAAGGACAACACTGGAGGCACACTGTGGGAATTGTGCACAATCTGACCCGACCACACCAGGGGGAAACACTAAGGGCATGCAAAAGAGCAGCAAGGGGGAGCAAAACAATGATGTCCCTGGGGAATACCAAAAACAGACTTTGGGGCCAGGGTGTGGCACCCCATATACTCAACCAGAAAACACTCCTAAAGGTAAACAAAGAGACCTGGAACTATATATAGACTTTTCTTTTGCTGTTGTTGTTGTTTGTATTGTTTTTCTTTGTCTTGTTTTTGTTCTTATTATTGTCTCTGCATGTCTATCAAGATAAGATAGGCTGGATAAACAATCCAGAGGAGAAAATAACGAGACAAACATGGGGACATGGGAGAGGGGGAGGCCTGGGGGGTGTCAACAAACACAGGGACAAGGGAACATTTGATCTAAAATTGATGGCAAGGAGGACGGAGGATGCTTGGTGGTGCTTATTCAAGGGCAACGTAGCTGAGAGGAGTTACTGAAACCTAAATGAAGGCCAAACATGATAGTGGGACATGAGTAAAGTAAAAGGAAATAGAGGAAAAAACTAGAAGTCAAAGGACATTTATAGAGGTTTAAATACAAGTATGTGCATATGTAAATATATTTACATATGACAATAAGGAAATAAAACTATATACATATATGTATATGTTAAGTATTAAGGTAGCAGATGGACTTTGTGCCTCTACTCAAGTACTCCCTTAATGAAAGAACACTATGTTCTGATAATCCGGCATGCTGTGATGCTCATCTTCCCAACAAGATTGCTGAAGACAAAATGGGTGCATAAGCAAATGTGAAGAAAGCTGATGGTGCCCAGCTATCAAAAGATATAGTGTCTGGGACCTTAAAGGCTTGAAAATACACCAACGGTCATCTAGCTGCAAAGCAACCAGGCCCACATGGAAGAAGCATATCAGCCTGTGTGATCATGAGGTGTCGATGAGAAAAGGTACCAGGCATCAAAGGAGCCCTGAGGATGATATTCTTGCTCAGAACAAGAGTGGAGTGGAGACCCAAAACCCATCTGTAGACAATTGGACATCCCCTTACAGATGAGGCACCTGGAAGAGACAAGCCAGTCCGGGTGCATAAGAGCACCAATGAAACATACAACTTTCCTCTAGTTCTTTAATGCCTGCTCCCTCACCCTCATAACCCCAATTCTACCTTATAAATCCGGCTAGACCAGAGCATGTACACAGGTACAGATGAGAGCTGGAAATGCAGGGAATCCAGGACAGATAAACCCCTCAGGACCAAAATTGAGAGTAGGGATACCAGGAGGGTAAAGGAAAGGTGGGGGAGAAAGAGGAAACCAATCACAGTGATTCACATATAATCCCTCCCTGGGGGATGGACAACAGAAAAGTGGGTGAAGGGAGACAGCAGTTGGTGTAAGACATGAAAAAAATTATAAAATATCAAGGTTTCATGAGGGAGGGTGGGGGAGGAGAGAAAATGAACTTAACTTCCAAAATGAACCACCAAGTACTCAAGTAAAAAGAACATGTTTTGAAAATGATGATGGCAACATACCTATAGATGGGCTTGACACAATGGATTGTGATAAGAGCTGTAAGATAAGAGCTGTAAGAGCCCCCAATAAAATGCTTTTTTTTAAAGTGGTAGGAAAAGCAGATGGCTCAAATTAGAAAAAAATTCTGAACCCATTGGTTTAACATATATCGTCTCATTAAATACCCTACTTATGCCCACTTGCTACAGTCCATGTTGCACAGGGAAGAAACTACAAGAAATGGAAAAGGACAAGTGATATTTGCAGAAAATGGTAAGGTCATAACATCTGTTAGATAACAAGAACCGTATGGTTCTAGTCTAGATAGAAAGGGAAAAGCCCACAAACTTATATAAATAAAAAGTACAGATGTCAAGTATGTGAAAAAGATATTCAACATAATCAGACATCAGGAAAACTAGAATGTCAATGAGATAACACCACATAGCCTCTCAGTGCCTACCTCTTTAAAAAAAAATCCACAATTGTAGAGTTGATTCCAACTCTATGAAAGCAGATCGCCAGATTGTTCCTCCATGGTGCTGTTGGGTAGGTTTGCATTGCCAACCGTCCCCTTAGTAGGCAAAAGTTAAACCCCCTAAATAGCCAACAGCAAAAAGATTGATAATGCCATATGTTGTAAGGATGTAAAGCAGGCAGAACCTCATCTATGGTGGCAGAAGAATTAAACAGAATCATTTATTGAGGGAATCTGTTGGAGGGCTCTTGTAAAACTGTACTCACCCTACGACCTAGTAATTTCATTCAGAGGTATTTACCCAAGGTAAATGGGAACATGGTCCACAAAGAGCCTTGTTAAAAGCACATTCAGCTTTATAAATAATGGTGGGGGAAAAAAACCAGAAACAACTCTGATGTCCATCAGCAAGAGACTAGATAAATAAACTGTGCTGTATTCATACAATGGAATATCATTCAAGTACTCTTGGATAAAAGCAGAATCATAATGCAAAATTCTATGTTCATGCCCTGTCTACTTAGGAGCTAAGCAGCAGTTTATCATTCAAACTCTCCCTGAAGCTGTTATTAATGAAACCCTTGTTTACATCTAAAATGTGAGGAAACAACTTAGGTAAGAGGCAGCCATAAAAATCTAAAATTGGTAAAGAAATCATGTAGCTATTCAAAATTAAACTGAGATTCTCATTCCAGGTACATGACAGTCCAAAACAGGTGAGGGAGGAGGGGAGATTATATAATCAATACGTCAACCACTGTTGAGATTTGAGAGAAAGCACACAGGGCTTACAACTTGGTATACAAACAGAATCATTCAGAATCATTCATTTATCCCAGGTGGCCTTTGAAGTCCCTGCCCTTGGAAGGAGTATGATGACTCTTCCCCAGACGTCACGGGAATGTTGTAGTCAAGAACCAAGCTGCTGCTCCAGCTAGCCAAAGGGAGTTGATCTCTAGAACCATAGCAAATTAAGTCTGTGTACAGAATCCCTTCACCTCCCCACCAACCTTATTCCACCTGGCATTCAATCGGTGTCAACAGCTACTAAGTTATAAAAGCCTTATTGAATGAAGGCTTAACGTTAAAATGATAACACAGCAAAACCAAACCACTACCCAAAAACCTCCCGTTAAATTTAGTGTAAAAATGCAGAGACCACATTTCTCCAGGAATCCTCCTGCCTGGCCCATCCCTCCTGGGCTAACACTACACCCATTCCCAGAGCCTCCTCAGAAGCCCTCTGCCCTCGGGTACTGATGAGAAGCACAGGGACACCAGAGTCATACTCCTTAGATCAGAACTCTGGTCCTGCCATTGTGACTTTAGGACAGCACCGGCCAATTCAAAGCCGCCCTTCCTTAATATGTGAAATGGGAATGTATGTGTGGAACCGCAGTAGCTCAGGTGTTGGAAAGTGCTAGAAGCTCTGCCCCCAGAATTTCAGAAACCAGCATGGTGACACGTGTGAGAAAAACTTCCAGGTTAAGAAAGACAAAGAAGAAAGGCCGAGACACCTGCTTTCCCTAAGAGTCCGTGAACAACCTCTAGTTTGCGGCATCGTATTGTCTGCTGGAAGATGAGTTCTCTACATCGAAAGGAACTAAAAATGTGCAGTGACCCCAACAATGGACTTGAACCTACTAATGATCCTGGCGGGGGTGCAGGACCAAGCACCATTGTGCTCTGTTGCATGTGCACTTATCTTAAGTAGGACTTAACTCGATGGCATCTAGCAACAAGGGTTGTTTACTTTCAACCATGTTGTGAGGATCTTATGGCATGATTCACCAGCATCTCTAAGCACCTAGTAAACTGCATTTATCTTATTTTCTTATTCTGAGATATCTAAACCTCCACATCTAGAACTGGGCTGTGTAATAAAGTAGCCAAGAGACACCTGTCACTACCATGCATGAAACTGAGTAGTCTGATAGGACTGTGTTACAGTATGACATACTAAATGACAAACCTGTAGTGCAATAAAATAATTAAAATGATATTGATGACATTGATCATTTTTATACTGCTCTCAAATGGTAATGAGATAACAGTTATCTTATTAGGTAACAGTTAAATTCATTTATGTTATCGCTACCTTTTAATTTAAAAAAAATATGGTCAATAGAGATCATCAAATTAGTGATGTGGCTCACATTCGTGACCTGCATCACACTTCTATTGGTCAGTGCTGCTCCCAGTGGCTCACGGAGGCCAGCCCACTCCAGACCTTCTGCACTACAATCGACCTTTGATCCTAGGTAATTTAAATGCACATTAAAACATTAGAAGCAGTATTTAGAGGGGAAAGAGTTAACCTCTTACATAGTCTGCATTATAAGAGAAAATATATAATATATTTATTAGGCTTGGGGCTAGGAGCCCTGGTGGAGCTGTCAGGTAAATATTGGACTGGATGGCTAAACTGCAAAGCTCACAGCTCAAACATACCGATTGCTCTTCAGAAATACTACACTGTGTTCCTATGAGTCAGCTTCAAATAGATGGTAGCAGTGGTAAGTAGGCATTGGGCAACACTTCAAACCTATCAGTGTCTTTATGGAAAAAGATGAAGCTGGCTTCTCCTATAAAGATTTTCAGTCATATACCATCTATATTGGGTTGTTATAAGTAAGAATGAACTCAATGGCAGGGGGTTTGGTTTTGTTCAAGGTAGAGAAACTTAAGTCTTAATCACCCAATCTTCTTTTTTATACATCATTTTATTGGGGGTTCTTACATCTCTTATAAACATCCAAATATCTATTGTATCAAGAACATTATTTGTATCAAGACACTATTATTTCCAAAACATTTCCTTTCTACTTGAGCCCTATCAGCTGCTCTTTTTTCCCTCC
This sequence comes from Echinops telfairi, assembly GCF_000313985.2. Taxonomy (NCBI): domain Eukaryota; kingdom Metazoa; phylum Chordata; class Mammalia; order Afrosoricida; family Tenrecidae; genus Echinops; species Echinops telfairi. The sequence goes on from NW_022103900.1 coordinate 50,014,348, forward strand.
TTCCTCCACCCTTCCACCCTCGTGACACCTTGATAAATTATAAATTATTATTATTTTAATATTTTACACTGTCTGCTAATATTTCTGTTATTCATACCCCTCAGTTGGGGGGGAAGGGCTTATAAGGGCTTATAAGGTCAATCATTGCAATTGTTCTGCCTTTCTCCCCTTTCTTCCCACCCATCTTCCCCCTACCCTCATAGTATCACTATTCCCATTAATGTTCCTGAGGGGTTGATCTGACCTGGATTCCATGTGCACATGCTCTGGTCTAGCCAGATTTGTAAGGTAGAACTGGGGTCATGATGCGGGAGGGGGGGGGGGAGACATTAAAGAACTAGAGGAATAATGTGTGTTTCTTAGGTGCTATACTGCACCATGGTTGCTGCATCCCTTCCTTGTGACCCTTCTGTGAGGGGATGTCCAAATTTCCACAGACTTTGGGTCTCCATTCTGACTTCCCTCATTCACATTGATGTGATAGGATTGTTTGCTTTGGGTCTTCTGATGCCTGATACCTGATCCCGTTGAAACCTCGTGATCACACAGGCTGGTGTGCTTCTTCCATGTAGGCTTTGTTGATTCCCTGCTAGATGGCAGCTTGTTTAAGTTCAGGCGTTTAGGACCCTAGATACTTTATCTTCTAATAGCCAGGCACCATCAGTTTTCTTTGCCACATTTACTTATACACCCATTTTGACTTCAGCAATCATAACGGAAAGGTGAATGCCAGGTTATTAGAACAAAGTGTTCTTGCACTGAGAGAGGACTTGAGTAGCAGCCAAATGTCTGTCTGCTATCTTGATACTTAGCAATCTTTTCTTAGATGCTACACGATTACAATCATTGCTATTGCATATATCCCAACTCATGGTGACCAATGTAAGAGAAACAGACTGATCCATGACACTTTCAAGGTTGTGACCTTTCAAAATATATTTCCAGGTCTTTTTTCAAGAATTTACCTGGTCGGGTTTGAACTGTCAACCTTTAAGTTAGTTGTTCAGTGTTTAACCACTTATGCTTCTCAGGGACATCACACATAATTAGTCAAATCTCTGCTATTGAGTAAATTCTGACTCATAGCCAACCTATAGGACAGAGTGTAACTGCCCATTTGAATTTCCAAGGCTGCAAGTCTTTCCCAGAGCAGATTCCCTCATCTTTCTCCCAAGGAAGTGGTATTAGCCTAACCATTAACACACTGAAGCACTGGGGCTACTATGCATAGCTTAAAGATCCATCAAAATCCCAGCTCCCCATTATTTAAAAAAAAATACTCCTCTTAAAATGTTTTAAAATACATAGAAAATTTGGACATGACAGAGGAAAAAGAAAAGAAATCCATTTTGAAGCATTATTTAAAAGGTAAAGAGTAGATTCCATAGTCTATTCAATATGAACATGAATCAAAGGCAAATTTTTAAAGAGAGTAACTACAAAGAGAAAATCAGATTAATGATGAAATGATTAGAGTTCATTAAGCACCCTTTATGATGTGAGAGTATGAAAATATGACCCATGAGGAAAAGTTGAAAACCAAGGATATCTGGTATAGAGAGTAGCTGCAGCAATTTTTGATGTTGCTACCTTTAAATGTTTGAATAGATTTTACATGAAAAATAGATTCCAAGCCAAACTCACTGCCACCCAGTCCAACTCAGACTCATCTAACGTACCTTTTAAGGATAGAACTGAGAGAACTCTGTAAAAAAACTCACTGCTGTAGAGTCAATTCTGGTTAGAAACTTAAAAGAGGCAATTTATTAAAAGGGGAAAGCCAACAGAACAACTGGAGCTTATGGAATAATGAATTTCTCATCATGAGCACAAAACTGGACCCCACCCTCTGAGAAGGCTCTAGAGGAAACCACTGGGTCAGACAGGGATTGGCAGCAGAGAACTAGTGGAGCTCCTTCCTAATCTTTAAGAATTCACACGATGATCCCACTCTCTCCGTTAATGGAGATCACAGGAATCATCACAACCTTGCTAAGGAAGCACCTCAGCGTCTAACCTTTACCTGAACAAAAGAGACTTTCCAAGAGTAAGCTTAGAGTCTGGAAACAATTACTTTCTATCCAGTGCAAGTGATAAATGTCTGTTACTATGTGATATGAACACAAGTAGGAACCTTACCTTACCTGACCTATAGAGAAGACCTATTCCACAATGTCCCCGTTGGAGAGCAACACGACGTGCTGGTCCCCTAACAAACAGGCATCCCTCAGGTTATTGTGCTTTACTTTATTGTTTCACAGATTCCATGTTGTTTTGGGGGTGTTTGTTTTTTTTACAAATTGAAGTTTTGTAGTCCACCCAGCACCTCACGGAAGACCATCACCATTTTTCTAACCACATGCACTCACTTCATGTCTCTGGGTCACACTGCGGTCATAATCACATAATTTAAAACTTTTTCATAATGCTATGGCACACGAAATAGACTGCTTTTTAGTTAAGTGTATGTTAGCTTGTCTATATACCAGGAAACCCAAATCTACCTGTGGAGCCCTTCATTGTGCTGGTCTACACTCACAGGATCTGTCTCCAAGGTGCGTCTGTACATGGCTTCAAAAAACATAGAAGGTGAGAAGGTGAGGACAGGGAAGGAGAGGAAATTATATTAACGTTGGAGATTGAAGTGATAATTTATTATGATCCATTGAACAGACTGGGTAGGGCTAAATAGACTATTGAAATACATTAAGCACTTATGTATTATTAGATAGATACAGTCTTTTTTGTTTTCAGTGACTAATATTTGTAGCTCGTTGAAATCATCCTCATCTGTTCATAACTGAAATCATGAATGGCTTGTCATCCATTTTCTAGTTCAATTCCTGAAGTTCTTGCTCTCTCCTGCCCTAGTTCACCAATAGAAATCCCCCCAATGTGGCACCTTACACCTGAATACGACTTGTTGTTTATTTTTTCTCCTTCTATTTATTTGAGCCTTTTTTTATTGTGAATTGGATGAATGTTTACAGAGCAGATAAGTTTCCCATTCAATATTCCAAACATATTTTGCTTCAACTCACTAAGTGGAATCCTCACAATATAACCTCATTCCCCATCTGCCTCCCTGGGTTTACTCTTTTCAGTCCTCCTTTTCTCTCCATTCTGCTCTCTGTCATAGGTACATGAGGCACTTTTGATTTGAAATGGTTGATTATATATCAACCTGTTCATTACAATACTATTCACAGGAGCAAAAACAAGATAGAGGCAACAAAATATCCATCAGTAGAATAATAGATAAACAACTCTGGTACACATATACAATGGAATACTATGCAGCATTAAAGAATAATGATGGCTGGGTAAAATACCTCATAACATGGATTAATCTGGCAGATGTGATGGTGAATGAAATAAGTCTATCACAAAGGGAGAAATACTGTACAAAACCACTATTAGAAAAATTCAAGAAAAGTTTTTCATACAAAAATAAACACTGATGACTAACATGGGTAGGAGGGATATTAGATGTTAGACGTGTGTTTACTCGGGTGATGAAGAAAGTAATTTACAATAAGAAGGAGGTCAGCTCAAACTGATGGAGGAATAGGAAGACACTTGGAGGAGTACAAGAGTTATAAGCAATAGGTTAATACCATTAACAATATAATCTCGGGGAAACAATGACATTCTCGTAGGTGCATGGATGGAGATCTAGCTGCACAGCTGTATAAGGGAGAGCAGAAACATAGGCAACGATATAGGTAGGACAGAAAAATAATTTTATGTATGTGTTAACATTTGATGCAAATTTACCAATGAACATGGTAAGACATACAGGGGCATAGTTATGAAAATTGATTAGACTAAACAAAAAACCTTGATGGATGAGTTACTGTGACTTGGGGCTTATGATAACAATCTTGGGAGACACCATTGGTAACTGGCATAACGTATCTACAGAGAGAAAGTTCTACATCCTATTTTGGTGACTAGTGACTGGGGGGATACTGCATATGAGCTCGGTCATCTAAGCTGCAGCACTCGGCGTTTGCCTGGAGGAAAGAAAACTGAAGCGACAAGCGGCCATCTAGCTCAGAAGCAACAAAGCCCACACAGAAGAAGCACACCAGCCTGTGTGATCACAAGCTGACAAAGGGATCAGTTATCAGGCATCAAAGAACAAAAAATCATATCATTGTTTGCTTACCTCCATGATATGATCGCTGAAGACAAATAAGTGCATAAGCAAATGTGGTGAAGAAAGCTGATGGTGCCCGGCTATCAAAAGGTATAGTGTCTGGGGTCTTAAAGGCTTGAAGGTTAGCAAGCAGCCATCTAGCTCAGAAGCAACAAAGCCCACATGGAAGAAGCACACCAGCCTGTGCAATCACAAGGTGTCGAAGGGATCAGGTATCAGGCATCATCAGAACAAAAAATTCTTACCATAGTGAATGAGGGGTGGGGGGAGTGCGGAATGGAGACCCAAAGCCCATTTGTAGGCCACTGGATATCCCCTTGCAGAGGGGTCTTGGGGAGGAGACGAGCTAGACAGGGTGCGATATAGCAACGATGAAAAATACAACTTTCCTCTAGTTCCTAAATGTTTCCTCCACCCCTCACTATCATAATCCCAATTCTACCTTGCAAGTCTGTCTAGACCAGAAGGTATACACTAGTATAGATAGGAACTGGAAACAGGAAATCCAGGGCAGATGATCCCTTCAGGGCCAGTGGTGTGAGTAGTGATACTGGGAGCATAGAGGGAGAGTAGATTGGAAAGGGGGAACCGATTACAAGGATCTACATGTGACCTCTTCCCTGGGGGACGGACAACAGAAAAGTGGGTGAAGGGAGATGTCAGACAGGACAAGATATGACAAAATAATAATTTATAAATTATCAAGGGCTCATGAGGGAGGGAGTAGCAGGGAGGGAGGGGAAAAAAAGAGGACCTGATGCCAGGGGCTTAAGTGGAGAGCAAATGTTTTGAGAATGATGAGAGCAATGAATGTACAAATATGCTTTACACAATTGATGTATGTATGGGTTGTGATAAGAGTTGTAATGAGCCCCTCCTAAAACTATTAAAAATAAATAAATTTTTTAAAATACTGAAGCGATATGGAAAGAATGATTCCAATGAACTGCGGAACCAGGAGCACGTCAATCTTCAGGACACCGACACAAGCAGACTAGGTGGGGCCTGGCGACCACTCCCAACTGTTCTGAAAGGCTCGCATTACACGGTCCTGGATAGAACAGGAGAAAGTTTGGAGCAAAACTCAAATTCATTTTTAAAAACCAGGCGTATTGGTCAGGTAGAGAATAGTAGAACCCCTAAGACAATAGTTACCCTTCTCATCTGGAGATAAACTCACCCACTATACTGAATTTTCAGGCCAATAAAAGGTTTCTAAGGAGATAACTAACACTGGGGAGGAATGCAAATCCTAGAATAATCTACCACTTGAGATCAAAAAAGGACGGCACATTGTGAAGAACAGAGGTGGGAAGGGTTAGGAAGGAATGCAGAAAGGAAACCTAAACAGAGAGGAAGTGAAACTCTCTTTCTGGGATCTCAATCAGTGAGTTGAGTCAGGGGCTTGCCTATCCTGGGATTGTCAACCGCCTGTCCGCTTACCTATAACCTTGAATTCATTCGCCATTGCATCCAAAAGCCCTCTGTCTGACTTACCCGCTCGTTATCATTAGCCTCTGTGGAAAATTCCCCATCCAGTCATCTGACTCATGGCTTTGGAACTTGTCAGCTCAACAACTCTGTGAAAAGGAGCCCTGGTGGCATAGTGGGGTCCTAGTTTGGCTGCCAGCTGCAAGGTCAGCAGTGTAAACCACTAGTCTCTCTAGGGGAAAAGATGATTCTTCCTACTCCCTTGAAAACTGATGGTCTAGGACACCCACAGGCACAATGCTACTGTCCTGGGGATCACTATGAGTCAGAAAGGACTCACTGGCTCTGAGTTTGTGTTTGCTTGTGTGCTTTCCAGTGAGTTTTTTTGAGTGACAATTGTATGACCCATTTCCTTGATATGAAACCTGGCATATATCCATATAAAAGCTTCATTAGTTTGGGTTATCTATAGAACCTGCTCTAAGACACTGACCCAGCACATCTCCTCAGAAGCCATACTTTTGATTAGATCTTATGAATAAAACTATGAATGAAAAACTATGTATGAATGAAGCACCCTAATGAGAATAAGTATAACTAAGAGATAACTTGTCTACAACATCTACTGACGGTAGAGGGTAGAGATATGTTTAAACACATTTGATTGGACTAAACCTATGCACATATGAACTGGAACCATTGAAAAAATACCTTTTTACTTACCTTACACATACGGTTACTATGAGTCTACAGCATCTAACAAGACCATTTGGAGAATAGGTAAACTATATATATAAATATATATATGTATGTTTTTCTTTATAAAAATTATAGATTCCCAAGGATTTGAGGCACAGTATTTTCTCAGTAGGAGTTTTCTGTTGGGTAATGAAGAAAAGCCATGGATGGAGCTTATGTAAGATAGGACTGAAGAAGTACACAGAAATCCCTAAAGTCTTAGCTAGAAAACAATTCGAGTCTGCAAGTCATTAAAAATTTTGATGCTAAAGCTGCAAACTCCACAGTGAGTACTGTCACTTAAAGTAATTCTCGTTGGGAAGAAGTTCTTCTAGGAGCTCCGTGATTTCTGGAGATTTGTTTTGCAGTCCTTGTAACTTGAATAGCTGCTTGAGAAAACTAATTAGGCTATTTAGTAAATTAGTGTGAGGGAAAACAATATTAAAAAATAAAATCAGTTAGACAAGAAGGTGCCTGTTTTGCAAGCACTTAACTCTCAAGCTAGAATAATGTACAGAGAGATGGCCCCCATGTTGCAAGAATGAGGATTAGGTTTTAGGCCTGTTTTTAAGGAACTTTTAGGATTCTGGAAATTTTCAACTAGTCTTCACAAAACCCACTGCCAGCCAGTGTATTCCAACTCACAGTGACATTAGGAGACAGAGTACACATGCTCTTTTGGATTCACAAATCTGTCCGTTTTCAAGGAAGCAGGAAGCCTTGTCTTTCTCCCAAAGAGCAACTGGTGGATTTGAACTACTGACCTTGCTGTGAGCAGCCCAGGTGTAACTCATACTGCCACCAGTGTTATGTTGCAATTTCCAAATCTTACTGTACAAATATAGGGTAATGTAAATCCCCATTAGAGAAGTCCAGGAAGCAATGTTTTAATACTTGTAGTAGAGTGAATTATTTAGTATGGCTCTTCAAGCCTTTGCTACTCCCACCAAATGAGCCTTTTCCTGATGGGTCTGGGTAAGAAAGAGGGGTGATATAATTGGATTACATGCTTTGACTGGAGGTAATTCGTAATGGGGTTCATTGTGATTGTCATCCTACTGGGCATAGGTCAGCCATTTCAGAGTCAGGAAGAAACTAGTCTACTACTAGCAAGAGAGGAGAACCAGAAGGGGAGTGTGTGTTTTGAACTCTGAGATCCCTACACATGGAAACTCCTTGATTCAGGAGACAGCTCTGACACCAGCGGAACAATAGAGGAGTAGCAACAGCATAACCAGGATCCATAGCATGAGAGAGAGATGCGAACTTACCTACCCACAAATCAAGTAAGACTGAGGGCTTCTGGAGTGGGCTGCCTCTCGTCATTTAATTGGGGGAGCTGGGTTTGCTGACCCATGAAGCTAGAGTTGAATGCCTTCAGGTTCCTTATTATAGTGGAGTGACAGGCTTCCCGGGCATACACTGGCAGCACTAAAAGAACTATATAACATTGTCCAGGCAAAGCAAAGGCCAAGTGAAGAGACTGACGGATGGAGAGAAGCCTGCCTGCAGCACGGAAGATATGGTATTGACGGAACAATGGGATCCTGAGCATTGCTCACCTGAATCAGAACCTTGAACTTCTTTCATAAACTCCATCATTATGAGCATTGTCTGTGAGTTGTGTATGGCCATGGCAATGAATTATCAAACCCAGCCACAGAAGTAGAGACCTGTGAGAGAGACAGTGGGTTGGAAGGTTGGAGAGAAAGGCATGTGTGACCTCTTCCTGGTGACAATCTACCTTGGCAGCTAAAGGAGTTCAGGAATGGGCTCCTGGAATGGATACAGTATGGTTGTGTGGCTAGGTGCCATCAAGTTGGTTCCAATCCATAGTGACCCTATACCATCCTCATAACTATTCCTATACTTGAGCTCATTGTTGCATCCACTGTGTCAATCCATATTTTCCAAGGCTTTCCTCTTTTTTACTGCCCTTACACTTTACCAAACAGCCTGTCTAAGGATCAGTTTCTCCTGACAATATGTCCAAAGCATGTAAGGCAAAGCCTCACTATCCTTGCCTCTATGGAGCACTTTTTCCAAGACAGATCTATTTGTCCTTTTAACAGTCCATTGTACTTATAATATTCTTTCCAGCACCCAACTCATATACATTGATTCTTCTTTGGTCTCCTTTATTCAATGTCCAACTTTCACATGCATATGAGGCAATGCAAAAGACTGGCTTGTGTCAGGCGCACTTGTTTCCTCAAAATAACAACTTTACTTTTCAATACTCTAATGAGGTCTTGTGCAGCATACTTACCTAATGCGACTTGCCTTTTGATCTCTTGACTGCTGCTTCCGTGAGCATTGATTGTGGAGCGAAACGAGACAAAATTCTTGATAACTTCAAACTTTTCTCCACTTATGAAGATGCTGCCTATTGGTCCAGTTGTGAGGATTTTGTCCTTTATCTTCAGCTGTGATCTGTACTGAAAGCTGCAATCCTTCATTGTCAAGTCCTTGATGCTTCAAGTCCACGTTCAGCAAAGAAGGCTGTACCATCTGCAAATGGCAGGTTGTTGGTAAGCTTTCCTCCAATCCTAATGCAGTATTCCTCTTGATGTACATCTGCTTCTTCAATTCAGTTCTCAGCATACAAATTGAATAAATATGGTGACAGGATACAGTCCTTGCTTGGTTTGCACAACTGCCTCTTGACCCATATACAAGTTGCTCATGAGCACAATGAACTGTTCTCAAATAATCATTCTCAATTTATCCATAGTTTGTTAGTATCCACAGAGTTAAATGCCTTGACATAGTCAATAAAACAAGGAAACTCTTTCTGGTATTCTCTGCCTTCAGCCAAGATCTATCTGACATCAGCAATGATATCCCTTGTTCCTTGTCTTCTTTTGAATCTGGCATGAACCACTGAAAGATATCTGTCAGTGAACTGCTGTAACTTTTGTTGGATGATCATCAGCAAATTTTTACTTGCATGTTATATCAATGATATTTTTGTATAGTTTTTTTTTTTTTCAGCTTGGCGAATAGAAACTTTATTACTTTTTATAACAGCGTGTTATGCTTTCTTGCCAGTTGCCTTTGGGGCAGGTGTTTTCTGGGCTGGAGCTTTCTGGGCTTTCGGAGGCCCAGCCTTCTGACCTGCAGCTTTCTCCTTCTGGGCCGGAGCCTTCTTGCCAGCGGTGGCGGCAGCAGCCCCCTTCTTAGCTGGAACCTTTGCAGCAGCAGCCGCTCCCTTCACAGCACTTGCTTTTTTGGGAGAAGCCTTCAGGAGAGCCGCCCTTTGAAGCTTCTTAACTTCATACTTTATTAGCCGGTTCCTCATTTTCTTTGCCTCCATGACTTTAAAACGATCAAAATCTGTCATCTTGGCTTTCTTTTCTCTGGCTTCAATCTTTTTGGCCCATCTTGTGGCTGCCCATTTTGTACTGATATCCGCCTTCTGTCAGGCTTGTTGGACAGACTTCTGTCGGGCACTGTGTGGGAACTCGAGGATGAAGTCAGTGAGCTGCGTGCATTTGAAAGGCATGGCCTGCCTCCTTACTTGAGTGCGAGGGCCATCAACCAAAGCCCGGGTCTGATCAATCACATCTACAATCGCGACCAGTTTCCCGGCATGAGGTCCAAAGGAGATGTAGGCCACCCGGCCAACCTCCACGAAGCGCCTGAACACCATCTTGGCGGCGTTCGGCAAGAAGGAAGCTATTTTTGTATAGTTTGAGCCTTCTTTTGGGTCACCTTTCTTTGGAGTGGGCATAAATATGGATCTCTTTCAATTAGTTGGCCAATCAGCTGTCTTTCAAATTTCCTGGCATAGGCCAGTGAGTGCTTCCAAGTGCTTCATCAGCTTGTTGAACATTTTCAATTGGCATTTCCTCAATTCCTTACTGTCAGTTGGTTGAGGGCGCAAACGCTGTATGCAGGAGTGGGATGGTGCACAGAACTGATAGCGATCACACAACTCATTTTAAAAACGATTTAACCATGAAAAAAGAAAATATTCTAAAATGGATTGGAGTAATGAGTGTATAATTCTTCTTGAAATGATTGAATTATTGAATTGTATGATATGTGGATTATTTGCCAATAAAAACTTTTTTTTTTAAGTAAGACTTCTGTGGAAACAAAGTGAAAAAATACAATAATATTTATTTTATCTCAAATTATATTATCTTAAAGTTGATTTTTTTAAAAAGACGCATGAATGGAGACCTAACGGTGAGTACAAGAAAGAAGAAAATGTTCTAAAATTGATTTTGGTAATCATTGTACAACACTTCTTGAGGTGATTGAACTAAGAATTGTATTATATGTGGATTTTGTCCCAATAAAACTGTTTGGTTTTGTTTTTAATGAGGGGGAAAAATTCCTAGAGCCTTGTTTCTCGCTAGTTCTTTCAGTGCAGTTTGAACTTCTTCCTCGATGCTTCCTGCATCATTCAATATTTTGCACATAGAATCTTCAATATTGTGCAACTCAAGGCTTGCAGTTTTTCTTCAGTTCTTTCAGTTTACAATATGCTGAGTGTGTTCTTCTTTTTGGTTTTCTAACTCTAGGTCTTTCCACATTTCATTCTACTATTTGACTTTGTCTTCTCAAGCTGCCCTTTGACATTTTCTATTCAGTTATTTGACTTCACCATTTCTTCCATTTCCCTTCGCTTTTCTGTGAGTAAGAGCAAATTTCAGAGGCTCTTTTGGCATCCACTTTGATCTTTTGTTTCTTTCCTCTCTTTGTGATGACCTTTTAATTTCTTCATATAAGTTCTTGATGTCCTCCTCAGGCCTTCTGTCACGAGTATTCAAAGCATCAAATCTGTTCTTGAGATGTTCTCAAAATTCAACTGGGACAGACTCAAGGCCATATTTGGGCTCTCATTAACTCATTTTCATTTGATTCAGCTTTGGCCTGAACTTTCACATGAACAATTGATGGTCAGTTCCAAATGCAGATCCTGGCCTGGTTTTAGCTGCTGACATTGAGCTTCTCCATCATCTCTACCCACACGTGTAGTAAATTTATTTCTGTGCATTTCATCTGGAGAATTAGATGTGTACGATAGTCTTTTGTGCTTATCAAAAAGCTATTTGCTGTGAAAAAGCCATTGGTCTTGCAAAATGTTGCCGTTTCTATCACCAAAACCATATTTTCCAACTACCCTCACTTTCTTTTTATTTCTGACTTTTGCATTCTAATCACCAATAATTATCAATGCATCTTGATTGCATTTTAATCAGTTCAGACCGAAGGTGTTGGTAAAATTCTTCAATTTCATCACTAGCTTTTGTGGTTTGTACATGAATTTGAATAATACTCTATTGATTGGATTTCCTTGAAGAAGGATAGATGTAATTCTATCACAGGAAGCACTGTACTTCAAGATTTATTTTTCGATGTCCTTTTTTATAATGAATGAATGTCATTCCTCTTGATTGTGTCACTCCCGGCATAGTAAATCATATGATTTTCTGATTGAAAATAGGCAATATCAATCCGTTTCAACTCACAAGTGCTTAGGATATAGATCTCTGTGTGTTCTATTACATTTTTGATGACTTCCAATTGTCCTAGATTCATACTTCTCATAGTCCTAGTTACGATTATTAGCAGATTGTTTGCAGTTGCTTCCCCTTACGTGGTATTGTGCCCCATCAACAGACAAAGATCCTGAATGTTCCACTCCCATTGGCTGTGCCTTACTCGAGTCACCGTGGCTGACTCCATTCTGAGAAAGCAGCTCCTCCTCTTGTCATAGTGTGAGAGCCTCTGACTCCAGAGCCATCCCCAGGCACTAACCCCACCACTGTCTGTTCCACTCACTAGGCCTTCTGTATCTGACAATGTTTGAATCTATATATAAGGTTGTCAGGGACCACAGTCAAGTCTTTCTTTGTTGTCTGTTCTCAGGCAGTTCCACTGAACCCAGTTCACAATGGAAGCTCCACTGAAACCTGTTAACTTTGGAAGACTCTGCTGGTAATTGGCAGTGACAGAGCTAGCTTCCAGCATTACAGCTACATATAAACTACCATAAAATGGCAAACTGATAGATAACGGTTGGCCTGAGACAAACGGTGGTACTACAGTAGGTGAGTCTTTTATTAAAGTTGCTGGCAATTATTTCTTGAATTATATCTTAACTTTCCTCTCACTTCCAGAAACTCTATTTCTTTAAATCTTGTATTAAATTACTGTTCCTCTTAACCTTCACAAATAAACATAAATTACTATGATATTATTAAATAATTGTATGCTGATGTTAAGTGCCATTGTGCAAGTCTTGCCATCAGCGGGTGATTGAAGACAAATTATCGCAGTGATACACTTACTTGCCTTCATTTCATTGGGGTGCCTTCTGAAAGAAAATATCTAACCAACAGTGTAGCTCTTGAGGGAGATCTACTGGGCCAGTGTTCTGAGTTCTATGGAAAAGCAAAACCGCGGAAGCTTATATATGTATACATGCAGAAAATTTTATGATGGTATGGCTCACACCTACCTTGTATGAGGCAGACAAAATTTAAGACCAGGTGTCAGATGTCAGATGTCAGACTAGAGTCTTTTCCTGACTCATGTAGCTGCAGGGACTAA
>NW_022103900.1:50028057-50029122 GCF_000313985.2 Echinops telfairi
TGCATCAAGAGTCCAAAACCTCTATAATATCCACTTGATTCAGGGAAACTGAATGCACTCCCCAAAAGATAAGGTCATCACTTTGCAAAAAACCAGGAGGTCATTTTCTAAAGAAAATCATTTTTGGCTTACATATTTTGACTATATCAATTGCCTTCTTCAAATCAACACTAAAAGTCTCACTCACTCTCACTGCCATTGAGTCATAGTGACCCCCTGTGGATTTCCAATACTGTAACTGTTTATGGGAGTAGAACGATTAGTCTTTCCACTAGGAGCTGATTGTGATTTTGAACTGCCGACCCTGGGAATCGCAGCCCAACTCATAACCACTAGATGACATGTAAGGTATCCAAAACCCTTTATATATAATGCAACTTTTAATCGATCAAAGGTTTGGGAACTTGCAGGACATTTTGTTGTTATATGGAGTAGAGATAGGAATCCCTGATTATAACTGGAAATCCAGCAGGTCACTTACCACATGCCATCCGTAGATTTACATTAATGAAAAGAGAGACATTGACTTATGTATAGGTGGGGTTGGTTGTGTTGGTGGTAGAAAGATAGTCATAGGGTCCCTATTTCTGCACACCTTGTGAGAAGAGACACTGAGCATTTGAGTTCCAGGCTATCTTCCTGAGGGTGTTTGAGCAGCAAATAGCCTCAGAAGAGAGAATATCTCCCTCTAGGAGAAACGGTATTTGCCCACCCCGAACCGTGAAAAATTCTGGTCTCTAAAGCTCACCTTTGCACCTCCCTTTTGGGGCAGGCATGACATAAAGCTCTAGCTATGTGCTATTGTGGGGACTGGGACTCAAGAAACAGGCACAAATGGTGGTCCTCTTGCTACTGATTCTGCTGTATCTCTAACCACGGTATTGTGCCAGTTCCAATAGCTAGGAAGCTGCGCCGGGAGAACCAGGCACACTTTACAAGCGGGCTGATATCATAGACCTCTGCCATTTTCGTGTGTGCTTGCTAGTTTATTCACACCTGAGATCACCAATTGTTTTTATTACCTTTCCTTTCAGAATTCTTTTAGAACTCTTTATCCCTGAACTT
>NW_022103900.1:50031182-50032446 GCF_000313985.2 Echinops telfairi
GCTAGGATGTTTCCTCAATATACAAGTGCTCTTTGATATAAAGCTCTCTATAACAGAAATATCAGTGTCTCTGAATTTGTTTCTCTAGTCAACCCTGACTAACGCAGTCCTCATACTGATGCAATTGTATCTTATAGTCGTAGATTAAAGTGCCCAAGAAGATCAACTAACTTGCTCACGGCCATATGACTGAAAAAGAATAAATATGTGATATAGTGGAGCACATTGAGGCAAGAGCAATAGGCAGAGAACAATCATACATGGTCCTGTAGGTATTACATTCTTAAAATATTAAAAATTTTAAGTTCAGGAGAAGCTAGTGAACTCATGCTTCACAGGAATGATATATTCAAATAAGCTTTCTTATAAGATTAATTTAGCTGGAGAAGGGAGAAGAAAATTTATAATAGCTAATGTTAGTGAAATTTTTATTATAAAAGTGCTATTTTATCTTGTGCTGGTGTGGGTGTGAATTCATTTAATTTTCACGACACACCCGTGAGTTACAAACTATCATTACCCCATTTTACAGATAAGGGAATTGAGGGTTATACAGCTATGTTGGGTTGGCTAGAGGCAGAATTTGGACAGAGATTGTTTGTCTGCACTATCCCTCGGTGGCAGAAGCCATCTGTTCTCAACTACTGACCTAAAAGTTAGCAGCTTGAATCTACCACAGAAGCTATGCAGCCTGCAGATGATACGCCTGATGACCTGCTTGCCATAAGATCACAGCCTAAAAAACTCCCAAATCTAAGAAGCACTTCTAGTCTCCTTCACCAAGGGAGTCCCTAGGTGATATAAATGCTTTCCACACACAATTACCAATTGAGATAGTTGAGGCACAAGTCTACCTTGAGATATCACAGGGGAAAAACAAACCAACAAACAAAACCCTGGTGATTTCCTTCTGGAATATCATCCATTGAAAGAAGCCCTCTGGAGAAGGATTCTGCTCTGCAACACGTGATTCACTGTGAGCTGGGCGGCAGCTGGTTGGTTTGTCTGCAGAGCTCATTTGTTGAAGCACATGAATCCTGCCTCTCTTTATTTAGCAAGATACCAAAGGGTAGGAAAGCATTATAGTCCTCCATACAAAAATGAATGCTAGAAATGAAGACTGAGTGAAACAAATGCGTATGACCAAAAATGAAAACACATGTTTGGAGGAAGAATTAACAAGATTTGGTGACAGATTGAATGTAGGCATGGGTGGGATTTTTTACAGCAAGGAATAACAGTAAAATATCAAAGCTATCCCACA
>NW_022103900.1:50042242-50045001 GCF_000313985.2 Echinops telfairi
TGAGAATCTCCCTCGGGGGCTGTTGACATGTTCTCAGGAGAGACCAGGCCTTGGGGAAGGATATTATATGCGTGGTAAAGTCGAGGTGCAGCAAAAGAGGGGAAGACCCTTGATGAGTGAGACCGACGTAGTTGCTGCAACAATGAACTCAAACCTAACAGTGCGAAGATGGAAGATGGTGCAGAACCGGGCAGTGTTTTGTTCTGTTCTGCACAGGGTCCTTGTGAGTCAGGACCAACACGAAGGCTCCCCACAACTACTGGCAACCTTCATCTAATTCACATCTGCCCTGTTGGTTTTACTCTCTATTTAGTCCACACAGTTCCACCTCAGTCCTCACCTTGCTTTACCTTGACCTCTGCTTCTGTCCCTGTCACATGTACACCAGTCTAAACCATCCCCTTCCTTCAAGGTGCAGGTAAACAATTTCTTCTCAACAAGTCAAACCTCAGGCCTTGAGAACAAATTCAACTGGATGAATTTCTACTTCCCCCAAATGATTATTTTCTCTTATGGTACTAACCGCATTTCTGAATTTGTTTAACTTCCTTGTCTCTGCTAAAGCATTCAAAAGTAACAATGATCTAAGTTAAAAAAAAAAGTGAAACTACTTCTGAATTCCATAATATAGTTTATTTAAATATGTAGTTAGAGTGTGAGGGCCAGAGAAGGAGCAGGAGGTAATCAGGTAGTGGGAATGGGAGATTGACTAACAATGCAACCCCAAAGCCCCTGACTCCGAATCCAAGTGGATTCAGCAGGGGAAAGGGCACCAAAGGAAAGCCTAGCTGGCAGGCTGAGCTCTCAGAGACCTTTGTCTGAAACAGCTCTCAAATACACTAAAGCGTTCAGATGCTTTCCTGAACCTCTCTACCTCCCCTTTCAATAAAAACTCCCTTCCTTTTGCTGCATGCTGTGCCAAATTATTTCTTCCAAGATTAAGAATCAGAACCAGTCCAGGACACACCTTCAATAGTATTTAACTCTGGAACTTACTCAAAAAGCAACTCACTAACTCACTAGTGCCATAGACCAAGAATGCTAAGCACAGCCAGAAGTTCGCGGTGATCTCCCTGTCACAGGGCCCTCCTTATATTTCTCTCCTTTGCATTCCTGCCCAGGAACCACTTTCCATCATGTCTTGAGTCTCAGATCTATTTCATCTGTTCCCTTTCCAGGATCTCTGGTCTACCGGGCTGTGTGGGAACACTCAGCTAGTGTATAATTTTGGTGTGTCAAGAATAGAACAATTCTTTTCTCTGTACTTCAAACAGAACAAAACCAAACCCTATATATCACATACTGCATTCTTGGGGAGTTGTCCATTTTCTATCCCATAATGATTTCTATGTTCCATTTATACAAATACCAGCCATGGGACTCTAAAGGAGAAGCAGTCTCCATAATGGCAGTGAAAGGTCATTAGAAGTTAATAGGGCAATGACTACAACCAGGCAGCAAGTGCTATGACAAGGCTGTGGCTAGAGGACTCCAGAAAACTGGAATCCTGGTGTTGGAAGATGTGGAAACATCCACACTTATATTTAGCTCTAGGTCCAGCACACTCTACCTCCTCCATAGCACCATGGATTTTTGTTCCAGCAATATACAGTTTTGTGTTAGCAAAGTATTAGTGTTAATTCTAAAGAAATGCATAACAAACTACACAAACTGTCTTGCCTCGTTAGGATGTCAAATTGAGCAACACCTACACAGCATCAGAAAGCCTATAGAACGCGCTCAATTATTTTTCCTAGCAGCAACCCCTAGTCAGTGCTAGGCTTTCTCTTCAATACCCTGCCTTTCTCAGCTACCCAGGGCACCTATCTTCTGCTCTTATTTGAATCATGTGAATTATACCTGTAGATAAATAAATTAGAAAAAATTTAATACTACAAACAGTCTGATAATTTAATGAGTCCTTAAAGTAGAAACTCCTTAATATTCTTGCTGAGCATAGTAATTCAATAAACATTTTCTGCATCACACTAATGTGTTTGTTACATTTGATTTTTAAAAATGACTAAACTTAATATTTCAATGCAGTGAAACAGAAAACAAGTCTCAATTTAGACTTCTGGTGAAATCATTGCCTCTTTAAGTATTTAATATCCATTTTCTAAATTTTCCTCATTCTCTGGGAGAAAATATGTGGACTGTATTTAAATATTACATATGAGGGGGATTTGAAGAGTTCAGGGCAAAAGGAATGAAAAGATCATGGAAGTTTCCACAAATTTCTATATCTATTTCTTTATTCTTACCCTATAAGATTCCTACGGAGATATATATATATATAATAGATGGAGAGATAGATAGATAGATGGTAGATAGAGATAGATAGATAGATAGATAGATAGATAGATAGATAGATAGATGATATCAAAATGTGTGGACCAAAACAAACTATAGGTGCTCTTGAGAAGGAATTACAAAACATGAAATTGTGCTCATGCAAAAGCTATATATGGATCAAAAGACACATGTGCAGACAGAACAAGGGAATATGGCCTGGCTTAAAATCAAGAAATATGTGGGCCAGAGGTGTATCCCTCACCATCCTTAATCTGTACACCTCAATCTGTACACTGAGCAAATAATTGGAGAAGTTGGATTATATGAAGAAGAATTTGGTATGAGGATTAGAGGAAGTTTCTTTTTAAAAAAAATCATTTTATTAGGGGCTCATACAACTCTCATCACAATCCATACATACATCAATTGTGTAAAGCACATTTGTACATTCATTGCCCTCATCA
>NW_022103900.1:50045604-50046479 GCF_000313985.2 Echinops telfairi
TAATTGGCACAACTGACCCAATAGGTAACACCTTGCTAAATGGTGAGAAGATCAAATTTGTCAAAACGTCTGCCTTGCTTGGATCCAGAATCTATGCCCAAGGAAGCAGCGGTCAAGAGAGCAGAAGAAGCATCAGTAAACCCCTTCCATACGACTTCTCTAGAGGGCGAGAAGCATGGATGTTCCTCTGAGGACTAGGGGCACCTAACCCAAGCCGTGGTATTTCCAATGGCCTCATAGGCATGCAAATGCTGAACTTTGAATAAAGAAGGCAGAAGAAGAAAACAATGCATTTGAACTATGATGGTGGGGAAGAATATTGAAAGTCCTGTGGACTGCCAAAAGAGCAAACACTTCTGCTTTGGAAGAATTCCTTAGAGGCGAAGGTGGCAACACTTTTTCTCACGTGCTTTGGACACATTATCAGGAGAGACTAGTCCTCAGAAAAAGGCAGCACGGTTGGGTAAAGCAGAGGGGCAACACAAAGGAAGAAAGGCCTCGACAAGATGGATTTACACAGTGGCTACAACGATGGGCTCAAACATAAACCCAAACTAACCAATTGCCATCTAAATGAGTTCGCTCATGAAGACCTCGCATGCTGCAGACTGTGAATGCACCCCAATGGGTTCACACACGATCACCACGTCTCTCTTCGGTGAAATCCCCAGGTGGGTTTGAGCCACCATGGTTTCAGTTAGTAGGCAGACCTTAATCATTGGCACCTGTGTGTGTGTGTGTGTGTGTGTGTGTGTGTGTGTATGTGTACATGTGTACATGAGGCTTGGGTCAGAGTGTCGAATGAACTCGATAATAGTGAGTTTGAGTTCTGATTATCTCTGCTACAATAAAGTAGGGAGTAAACAATGTGATAG
>NW_022103900.1:50046786-50051649 GCF_000313985.2 Echinops telfairi
ACCACTAGGGCTAGGACAAAATGAACCAGAATAAAAGAAAGTTTCTTGAGCATCTCTTGGGCACCAATGCTTAAAAGGCTGTGTACGCAGGTGGGAAATAAGAAATACCAAGACCAGCCAAGCTGGCTGAGAAAGGTTTTCTTCCTCCTTAGAAGTTTCTGAACAAAATTATCCTGTGGCAAACAAACAAATAAATAAACGAGCTGTGGTAAAATGGACATTCTGATCCCCATTTTTGTCCTAGACAGTTGGTTAATTCAAGATTTAGAAAGAAATATATTCTGAAGTTTAAAGAACTAGGGGTGGAGTTCACCCACTCGCCCTCACTTGTGTCTCTGCCTCTATTGGCTTTCCTACCTCCAGAGTGACCGTGAGCTACCCTCTTCTATTACTGCCTCACTGTTGGTGCTGAAGAATCTAGAGAAATGCCTGTGCCCAATAACCTGCTGCTCCTCTTTGCTGACTTCCTCCTACAAAAATGATCCAAATAATTGGGGATGTTTCAAAGGTTGAGAGCTAACAGGCAAGTGCCTCTTTTCTCTTGGCCTGATGTGAACTGCTGTCAGATATCCTGCTGTTAATTAGCAAAGGTCATTTCCCTCAGTTACGGATGCTTCTCTGATAACACGAAGGGAGGGAAAGACTGACCCTATTCAAATGGTCTCTTTTCTTCTCTGTGGTCAACACTAAGGAAAGTTCTAGGTTCAACACTTCCCTGAAAGTAGGCCCTCCCACTGAAATAAGCTTAGCAATGTTAACATCAATTTGAAGAACTGGTAAAGGACATTTCCAGTCTCAACAATGATGATGGGACGTCTTTTTTTATTGCTCCTCCTGGAATCTCTTCATCTATTCAGATGGTGCATTACATGACTTCATCGCTCACAGACTTCCTGGACACTCAGATCAGTTTGCAAATAGAAGGTATGTGTTCAAGAAAATTATCTTAGCAAACTGACATTTTTAAGCACAGCTAAAAAATAAGTGTTCTCTGTTTAGAAAGGTGGCAGAGCGGGGGATAGGTCTGCAGGAAGGACCAATCATCTGTGAAATATATTTAACTTCAGAACGGCCTCATTTTCCAGTGCCATCATAGCATCCTCCCTATGTTCTGCTCACACACCTGTGTCTCCCCTGAGCATCCCGGCCTCCCCTGCTCCCATTCCTTTCCACATGCTCATCTTCCTGCTCAGAACACTCTTTCCTCCTGAGCCTCCAAACACCCTACCAATATCTTCTCTGATAAGAAGATTATTCCCAGGTACCAGAAAATAATTTCAACCATGTTAGATGTGTAGCAGTCACAGGAGTTAGGATACTTAAGTGTCAGTTCAACTGCTGTTTTACTGTAAAGACAGATTACTGGTGAGGAGAGTATGCTTTATAACATTAGTGTGAGTACACAGCCTGAGGCATAACCAGTCCAATCCCATTGCCACCAAGTAAAACATAGGTGGTCCATAAGAAATGTGAGGAAGAAAAAAAAGAGCGAGAGAGAAGGTTTGATATTCATTGGTTTTACTTACCAAATCAATAACGTTTTACATGAGCAAGAAGATCTGTACAATATTCATGTGCCTTATAGAAGTTCAGTACAGGTCAGAGTTAAAATCCATAACCTAAAGCATTTCAAGTCACCATCCACTACTTAGAATTCCAGGAAACAGTCCCTTAGTGGATCATGCACTCCCTTAATGCCAATTCTAGTCCCAACAAGGTAAAGTTATGTATTCTTAGAAATTTCTGCCTACGAAAGAATGGGAATTGGATATATTAACCAAGGCAAACTTAAACTGTTCCACCCTTAAAATAACTGTGTCTATGTGAAGTCAAGGCAGCAATCTGAAATATGAAAAGAAAACACAACTCGGGCACTTTTCTGTTCAATTATAACTTCACCGACACCTTTTCGTGATTTTTAAAAAACAGTTATATTTTCTTCTCCAGATCTGTATGGCATTTCACCCCCATGTTATTGATAACTGAGTATTTATGCCGCATTAGCATGCATGAAGTAAATCTGAGATTGTAGATTTAAAGACAATCATCAATCTCAGGGATTCTTCTGAAATATTACTGTGGATTATTTCTCTCAACTTCATGTGAACTGTTGCCAATTATCTGCTGTTAATTATCCCCTGTCCTCAAGTTGATTCCCTCATAGCGCCTCTGTAGGGCAGAGTAGAACTCCCCAGGGCGGACACTTTACAGAGCAGACAGCTGCCTCCTTCTTCCAATGCTTAGCCCATAGCACCATCAGCATGCCTACTGTTCCCCCAGGTAATGGGCACTGAGATTCATGGGAAATGAGCCTTCAGCAATACAAAGCCATTGACAGAATTGCATCCAGTCTGGTGTTAGTGGTGTTAGGGTGGGTATCTGGGCTTGGCCTTAAGCTTTAGAAGCCTGTGGAAAATCATGAGCATTCAGGGGGTGGGAGGGGTGGGGGGGCTGTTTAAGGCTTCTATTGCATTCAACTGGGTGATGGATACATGGAAGCACATTTGCTTGTTCTAAGATCTTGAGTTTCTTTAAGATCAAGTTCTTGAAATGTAGTAGATGGTATTTTGTTGAAAAGGAAAAAAAAAAAATCAATCAATTTGACTCCAGGGAATGAACAGAGACTCCTTGAGTTCAAGAAAAAAATTAACCTTGTAGGGAAGTCAGGGACTTTGTGGCTGAGAAAGGCATTTCCTAAATCAATGTCATTAAAATGCCTTCTCCCACCTAATCCAACAAGACTAAAGTAATAAGAAAAGAAGTTGATATTTGCAGAAATGAAAATGCAGGAAATGTCAACAGCTGTAACCTGTGTCACTGCATTAGTTGAAACAGTTGCTGTTTGTTGTTGTTGTTGTGAGGTGCTACTAAGTCCTTTCCAACTCATAGCAGCCCTGTGCACCACAGCACGGAACGCTGTCCAATCCTGCACCTTCCTCACAATTGTGCTTATGTTCAGCCCGTTTTCTTGCTACCACTGTCTTTACCAAACATGAGCTCCTTCTTCAGGGTCAGTGACGGGTCTTGCTCAACATGTGCACAGGATGTGCTATGAAGTCTCGCCATCCTGGCCTCTAAGGTGCATTCTGACTGTACTTCTAAGACAGAGGTGTTTGTTCTTTTGGCGGTCTATGTCAGTAGTCGTCACCAGTACCATCAATCAAATACATGGCTTCATTGTCAGTTTTCCTTATTCAATGCCCAACATTCACATGCATATAAGATTATTACAAATACCATGGCTTGGGTCAAATGCACCTTAGTCCTCCAAGAAGCATCCTTGCTTTTCAACACTCTCGTGAGGTCTTGTGCAGCAGATTTACCCAATGCAATGAATGTTTTGGTCTCTTGACTACTTCCAGGAGCATTGATTGTGGAGTTAAGTAAGACAAAATTGTTGACAACTTCAGTCTTTCTTCTTTGTTTATCATGATGTCCAATTATTGGTTCAATTATAAAGCCTGTGGTTTACTTCACCATGAGTTGTAATACATACTTAAGGCTGCAATCCTTAATTTTCATCAGCAAGTGCTTCAAGTCCTTTTCGATATCAGCAAGCAAAATGCAGCAACAATTGGGGCTATTTAAATGCCATCTCCTTAATTCCGCTTAGTCACTGGCCCCTTACAATAGCAGCTCATTTGTTCTCCTGTGCTTTAACTTCAGCCAAGAACTTCACATTTTATGAGCTTTTGTTAGGGAATAGGTATAAATGACAACAATAAGAAATGAAAGGATTTATTTTAAAAGTAAAGTAATAGGTAATCAATCCTATGGGCCAACCATGGAAAAGCAAAATAAAAGTTTTGAAAGTAGTGTGTTACACTGTGCATTAATACACTTGTGACTGTGCTGTCATCTCCAAAATATTTACAATCCTTACAATTAATTGGGTACAAAAGAAGGGTGTAGTGTTACCTCTGGGCATGTTTACATGTTGGCCCCACATTTAAACCTTTCCTGAGAACTGGTCTGCCAGGCCTAGTGCCCTCTTAGTACTTTCCTGTTTCATATAAACCCAGGAATGAATTTGGACATGTGGCTTGCCCGAACATTGTTTGATAGTCTTTTGATGTTTAACACAGACTGTCTCAGGGCTTGGTTGACAACTGAATCTTTATTTAATATGCCTCCTCTAGTTCAGGCCACTTCTCCGGGTAGTGCAGAATTCCCAACTAGAAAACATAATCTTTTCATTTTTCTCATCCGCCTGTCTAATGTGCTTCCATGAAGGCAGCTGGGAAAGGCTAAAGCTGATGCAACTTCAAAATAAAATGTCCCATAAGAAAAGTGGTTTTCATTACAGAAATTTAGGAAGATGGTAGCATCAACAGAACTTGAGAAATCAGAGCTGAGAATAGCTAGTTATCAATCTATCAATTCTATAAGAGTTCAATCCACATATTGATCCCAGGAGATCATTGCTATAGACAACAATAGAGGGGAAACAAGGAGGGAACAATGACCAAAATTGGAAATAACAGTCATGTGCTTTTGATCTAAATTCGTCTCCTCCTAATTCAGAGGAGTAAGGACAGTCAGTAGACCAGTGTGGAAATTCCCATTTTCCAAAGATGCAATTAGAGAAGAAAAGTTAACTATTACTTTTGATGGTGGCTGTATAACCTCAACTTGTAAATACGTAAGCAAAATGCTAAGAAATCTGTGAAGCGGATCTCTCCAGGTGTCTTGAGATTGTGAGAGCCAATGTCTCTGGAGCTCTGAAAGGCTATGTCACAAAAGGAAAAAAAAAAAAGGTACATAGTGCGCAGACCTTTGCGGAATAAATGGATATATTGCCATCTCAGGGAACTTGATAGCTTAGTCTTGTTATAAAACCCAGAGCAGAGAATATACAGTTGG
>NW_022103900.1:50051904-50054118 GCF_000313985.2 Echinops telfairi
GGAGGGGATTTCTTCTCCTTCGGTTAACGGGTGGAACTTAAATGATGGGTCCTTGATGTTTCAAATGGGATATATTTATGGAAATGGTCAGATTCACAAATTCACACACACACACATACACTTTGTGAAAAATTCCATGAGTCATTCCAGCATGCTAGTCCCTTAGCTTATAATATGTCATCTGTGCTACAAATCAGAGGTTGTTTTGACATTTAACTTTCACAAAGACCCTAAAGGTAGGTGTGGTGTGCAAGCCATGGACAAAATATTGTTCTTAAAAGCAAACCAGATTGGAGAATGGATGTGGCTATTTGATTTCCCTTGGCGGCAGCAGCACCCTCTGCCCCAGAGGCGGACTGCCTACCTTCCTTGGTCTTCTGTGCAGACGAGGCTGGCACATCCTGGGCACAGTACACGTCCCTGGTCTGGATGCCACCACCGCAGACATGTCCTGCTGCATGCCAGTGGGGGTCTTGCTGCGCAAGGAGAAGTGAGACTTGGCATTCCTTCCATTCAGAGGTCCTCCAGGAATACCTGTTCGGGTTTGATTGATTTAAAGAAGTGAGGAAAATGTGAAATTCAAATGAAAAGTTAGATAATGACATCAAGTGTGTATAATAATTTTTTCTGGGACCAACTCAAAGTCTTCTGGCTTTGAATTATTGATGTTTGTTGTCTACATTTGGCCCCCTGACACATGGTAACCTCATCACAACAAAACAAAATACCACCCCCTTCCTGAACCATTCCCCTGGCAGGTTGGGAATCAGACTTTTGTGGTTCATGGAGTGCTTATTAGCTGATTCCCTGAAGTATATCACCAGCACTTTCTTCCTAGCCTGTCTTACTCCAGAAGCTCTCCAGAAACCTCGTTAATACCATAGCAATAAATGAGCCTTCACTGACGACAGGTGGTGACTGTCTATGAGATGTACTAAGTGGGAATCAAACTTACCTGACTCTCCTGACCCTCACAGGAGGGCATGAATTATACCACTGAATCACCACTGTTTTCTACCATAATCAATGGCTGTTATGTCAATTCTGATTCATGAGGACCCCAGGTACGTCAATGCAGAAGTATGACGCGGGAGGTTTTCATTACCTGGGTTTTGTTTGTTTGTTTTTAAGAGAAGAGCAGCAGGTTTTCCTTCGTCCATGCTTCTAGGTGAACGTAAATGCCAACCTTACACTTAGTATGGAAGTATGCTCACTATTTATATTTCTCAAGGACTACAAGGAGGACCCTGACCCACGTACAATTCTATGGACCACAATTCTATTTGCGTGCACAGGAAGTCGCCACCAGAAGGAAACTGGTGGACTGTGTTTCCCACCAAATGAGAGTGGCAGAACGCTGCAGTGTGACTTGAAGCCAAATAAGCTGAATTCATAGCAACTGGATTTGTTGTGAAGTTTCAGGACCTACACATTGGATTAAAAAACTGTGGTATATACATAAAATGGAGTACTACGCATCGCTAAAAAGCAGTGATGAATGTATGAAGCACATCGCTGCATGGGAAGAGCTGGAGGAAATCATGCTAAGTGAAGTAAGTAAGGCACAAAAGAACAAGTAAAACATTAGTCCGCTGAGGTAAGTGTTAAAAAAAATGCAAAAGGGGCATAGGGAAAAAGCTACTACATACAACCATTCTTGGGGTGAGGACTGGGTAGTATGGAAGGGACCAGATCAAATGCAGAGATGTACATGGTAGACAACTGGGGAGGAGGTAGGGAAAGGGAACAAAAAAAATGATGAAAATAAGGAAGAAATGGGTAGTGAGGGCACGGGGCGCTAACCCACCCAAGGGTTATTGTTTACATCTCCACAGGAAAAGAGGGACCAGACTTCAACCCAGTGCTCCAAGGTGTAAATACAACATGTCTGGCGCAGAGTAGGGAACCAGTGGAGAGGTCTGGGGGGCTGGCCCCAGTCCCAAATATTAAGTGGATGCCTGCCCCTCCCCCGAGAACAAGTTATTTCAAAGGATGGTACTGAATCCGTAGCTCCGGGAGAAGGATATATCTGACCAGAGCACACAGGAGCAGTTGACGGAGGAGGAGGAGAGACTGGAGCACATCCTGGCCCACCAGGCCTTGAGGACGATGACCCCAATTAGAGAAGCCAGTCCAGAGAGGACCACATGGCCAGCCCTACTATGAGACATGATGCCCCTCACTGACCCATGGCCCTGAGAGGGACAACACCAG
>NW_022103900.1:50055833-50067451 GCF_000313985.2 Echinops telfairi
AGGGCTCATGAGGGAGGGGGGAGCAGGGAGGGAGGGGAAAGGTGAGGACCTAATGTCAGGGGCTTAAGTGGAGAGGACAAGTTTTGGGAGTGATGAGGGCAATGAATGTATGAATGTGCTTTGCACAGTTGATGTATGTATGGATTGTGATGAGAGTTGTATGATCCCCTAATAAAATGATTTTTTTTAAAAGTCCAGGATTGCAGCTTTCAGTATGGACTGCAATGCGAGGTAAAGAAGACAAAAATACCCACAACTAGACCAATAGACTAATGCATCATGATAAATGGAAAAACAATTGAAGTTATCAAGGATTTTGTCTTGCTTGGCTCCACCATCAATGTTCACAGAAGCAGCGGCCAAGAGATCAAAGAATGCATTGCATTGCATACACATGCTGCACAAGACCTCTGGAGAGGGTTGAAAAGCAAGAGTATTACTTTGAGGACTAAAATACACCTGATCCAAGCCAGGGTATTTTCAATTGCATTCCTACATGTGAAATTTGGACACTACATAAGGAAAAATGAAGACAAATTGATGTATTTGAACTATGGTGCATGTGAAGAATATTGAAAGTACCACAAAGTGCTAAAAGGACAAACAAACCTATCTTGGAAGAAGTATGGCCAAAGTGTTCCTTAGAGGCAAGCATGGCGAAACTTTGCTTGAATACTTTATACATGTTGACAGAAGAGACCAGTCCTTAGAGAGGGGCATTATGCTTGGTAAAGTAGAAGGGTACTGAAAAACAGGAAGGCCCTTAAGGAGGTAGATTGGCACAGGAGCTGCAGCACAGGAACAATTGTTAGGACAGAAAGACTGGGCAGGGCTGTTTTTCATTGTTCAGGGTCACTATGGATCACAACTATCTCGATAGCACCTCACAACAAGAAGTAGAATAAACTGTAGTTTTAAACTAGTACCACTCTCATCGCATATATTTTGGTGAGTCAGTTTTCTAAGCACTTTACTCATATGAACTCATTTAATAATCATAATGGACCTCTAAGGTCCTATCATGGGGCAGTGGTTATGCATTGAGCTGCTAACTACCAAGCTCAGCAGTTTGAACCCACCAGCTGCTCCACAGAAGAAAGATGAGACTTTCCACTACCCTAAAGAGTTACAAGCTTGGAAACACACAAAGGCAATTCGTTTGGATCCTGCTCAATAGGGTTGCCATGAGTCGGAATCAACTTATTGGCAGTGAGTTTGGTTTTGGTGTTTACAGATGTGAAAGTGCATCACACATATGATAAACAACAGCTGGGATTCAAACCCAATAGCCTGCCTCCAGCATCTACACTGCACTCTATTGTCTTCCTAATTGCTATTCTGTCCTGCTGATCAGCATGGCATTGAATAACCTTTCAAGGCATGATGGACACTTTGGGAAAGGTTAATCACTATTGATAGTGGCTGTAAATCCATACTTCAAACAGTCCTCTTGGTCATCACATGTGATTAGATTATCATTATTTTGTACACCTGGACTGGGAGCTTTGCATGAGCAGGACAGGTCCCAACATGGTGATTTTCCTTTGCTCTTCTTTGTGGGTTCCTCTGACACTACCATCAAGTCACAAGTTATTTTCAGAAATCTGCTGAAGTCACTTGTCCATTTGGGATCATCTATTTTTAAAGGACTTGGAAGCTTGAGCCCATCCTGAGGCTCCACAGAATACAGACCTGTCACCTTTCTCCTGTGAAGATTCCAGCTTGGAATCCCAGTGATACTCTGTCATATGGGAAGTTGCCTCAATGGCCAATAACAGCAACATGAAATATATACTAGTCACCATAAGTGCATACACATATGCACTTACATACACAAACCAAAGCAAAAACACAGTGGAGTTCACACAAATCTGGCAAGAACGAGCGCACCTACCTACGTTTGTTCCTGGAGGATATTCCAGATAAAATATCCATTTGTGGCTCCTTACAATATTTCTCAAACCTATAATCTTCATACAACCCTAAAGAATTCACATAAATACCAGACTCATTAATTTCAGGTCAAGAACAAAACTAAGAATATTCTTGTGTACTTTGTCACATTTCATATTAGAGGAAAATGTCTCACCTTAGTGACATTGTGACTGCTTAAAAGACAAAAATCAGAAATAAAAAATAGGATTATATTGTGCCCGGCCTTACAAAAACTAGATAAAATCAAAATCAAGTCACAGATGTTCAATCAGAAAGGAAATTTCTAAGACTACTCTTACTGATCATCATACTCCATCACAGTGAACATCATCATTATAAAAACCTTGAAGTCTGAGCATCATTAGTTTTGTGTGTGTGTATTTTTTTAAGTAGAACATGATTTTCCTCTGGAATATCTTATAATGTAATGCTTTTTCTTCCACTTTACTCTTAAACTTCCTTTTCACACACACCCCCCGCCCCCCCGCAAGGATTGAACATTATTCAGTGGGCTGGACAACAGTGTGGTGTACAGGGTACAGAGCTCACTAATGTTAAGTGATTATGGACAACAATACACTTGTAATCACCAGATTCATTCTAATCACCAGAATCTTTGCTTATCTGCCAGTTAGTTTGGCATGTTATGGTGGCTTATGTGTTGCTATGATACTGGAAGCTATGCCGCTCATTTATCAACTATGAGCAGAATCACGCACAATGAACAGCTTTCAGTGGTGTTCCTAGACTAAGATAGACTAGAAAGAAGGTCTAGCTATCTCTTTCCAATCATTAGCAGATTAAAACCTCATGGATCACAACAGAATATTGTTTGACAAAATGCTGGAAGGTGAGCCCCCAAGAGCTGCACGGCAGCCTCCACAATGGACTCAAACATACCAACAATGATGAACAAGGCCCAGGACTGGGCATGGCTGGGTTTTGTCATACATAAAGTTGCCATGAGTTGGCACCAACTTGACAATGGCAGCCCACGATGACCATAGTGAATAAGGTGGGAATCATGAGACAGAGAGGGCAGGTAAACTTTGGAGTCAAATTAACCTGATTTGAATCTGAGATTTGGGACCTACAACTTGTGGTTTCGGCCCACTTGTATTTTTTCATCTGTAAAATGGGGGTCTTGAACCCAGTAAATAATAAATGGCCATCCCCTTTTTTCTATGTTCCTCTACATATACATGTTGTGCCTGGCTACCATAGAAAACACACGTACATGCATGTACACACACATGTAACATTTTGTTTGTGATGATTTCATTGATTTCATCAAAGGTCTTACTATTAGAGATACCAGATTCTATATTTTGGCCACCAAGGTTCAGCAAAGGGCATAAGAGAAATATAAAGTTTAGACTTGTAGCAATTTATAGTAATGTGTGGGCTTGTTGGAAAGGAATTGGTCACACTTTATAAAATGCATGTTTCATCAATGTATCATGATCCTCCAAGAATTAGCAATGCGGGACTCTTTGAAGTCATTACAAAGAAAAATGAAAAGGAACGTTAAATGACTAGTTTTATATAAAGTAACAAAAACCCTGTTGGTAGCTCATTAACCAAAATCACCCAACTTTCATTCACCGGCAAAAGACAAATTCTCTAACGAAATACAAGCCATTTATCACTTTCACTCGTGTTTACCACCTCAGAGGAAATACCAGCCCAGCAAGAGGCACAGGAAAAAGGCACCTCGGTGAAGGGCTTCTTCACTTCCCTTTTATAAATGTGGGCCTTTTCATGGTCTGTGCTCAGCTCTTTTGCTTTATCATCTTTTTTCAAAAGCCATATCTATGTTTAGTCACAAATCACCCAGAAGCCATAAAAACAGAACATTCTGAACTCTGCCAACCTGAGAAGGTGTTTCCGGGATCTGACAGAATAAGAAATCAAAGGAGTCCGTTCAGCTAAAGGTTGCTTGCCTTCTCCTTTAAACATTGTTGCAGCGGTAATCCTCAGTCTCGGGGAAGCAGGGCTATGTGATTGCCTGGGACCCTCTCTTCAATGGCTCGCTCCTATGTCAAAGAACAAGCCTAACTGAAGTGCTCTCTCCCAGCTCCAAGGCCTTTGAACTCATGCTCATTCATCCGCCCACTTAGGACTATGGGTCATCTCAAAGGCCAGAGCCCACCTTATGCGAGTAAGCAGAACTTTAAAATTGGCTTAGAATGTGCCATAAGTAGTGTAGATGGCCCGAGAATGCAGGAAATAAATCAACCCTCACTGCCCTCTGCAAATATCATTGTGTAGGATGAACCTGCTTTTGCCCAAGGGTCCGGCTGGCTAGTAGAGGCAAGGCATGAATGGCTGGGGCTACCAGGTGCTACTTCACTCTGTTGGGCTTGGAGTCCCGATGAGTTGGAAAGGACTCAATGGCACTTCACACCACAATCACCGCCACCATGATACCACGATGTGTTTATTTCCCAAGTAACAGGAGGCCGGTCCACATTGATGAGATCTTTCTTGTGTCAGGCATTGGGCTAAGTACTTACTGTACTACTTCATTTAATCCTCCCAACAGCTCTCAGAGGAAAGGATTCTCTCTCATTTTTCAGACATAAAAAAACTGTCATAAAGAGTATATAAAATGTCCCCAAGGACACATAAATCAGTAAGCAAGAGAGCAGGAGCCAAAGGCAGATTTATCTGATTCTGAAACCTGTGTGTGTGTCTATGAAATACATCTGTATCAAAGCACTTGCCCTTTACACAATCTTCACATGTATTGTTCACTGAAATTAACTTTGTTTACCATGTTGTTCAATCACATCAGGCTTATCTGTTCCACATTTCTTAAAGAGAAGCTTAGTGATACTTCGATAGCTTAAAAAACATAATGAATTATAATGCCAAATCCATGAAGCTTGATCAGATTGTATAAATGTAGATTCATTAGACAATAAACTATCCAATTAACTATTATAAGGTAAAGAAAATGTTGGTCTTGGTTTGAACAAGAAAGCTCTATTAATATCCTCTGGTGGTGATAATGATACTGTCAAAGACAACTAACCAATAATACTGCATACTGCCAAAATAATAACCTCTCCTAACCTCTAACACAAATACAGAGTTTGAAACACATTGTACACCCACTAGCTTTATAATCATTCTACCTTGATGCTATGATCACGTAGGGACCTACGAGAATATTTTCAAGAGACATTGTTTGATTGGGAAAAACGGCAAGCCAAATAAATGAATTTTTAACTGTGGAAATGTAATTCCCATTAAAATGTGCAGCATGTCATTTTTTAAAAAATAAAATCTTCCTGAAGATCCTGAAATAAAACACTCGCCTGGCTTTCTGGTCATTCTGAATGTCAGGTGAAAGTGTCAACATTGTCACGTGGAAATAACCATCCTATTCCCACTGTTGGGCAGGGAGCAGTGTTCTCAGCCACTCTGGGATCTCCAGAGGTTGGAGGTGGGACATGTTCATCATTCCAACTAAGACCACATAAAAGACATCAAGCTGAGATCAAGCTACACAGGGGAGACTGCTGCCAGAACAGAGGTGAAAAGCAGACATCATTAGAAAAAGACATGAATCCCCCGAACTGATGAGTGAAGGACCTGCACATACATTAGTTAATGTGAACATTAATTCTTTCTTTCAACAAACAGTGCTTATGTCCTACAATATAACAGGCAGTATTCCAGCCAATAAAGAGCCCTGGTGGTGCAGAGAGAAGCATTGGCTGCTAACTGAACGTTTAAACCCACTAGCAGTTCCATGGGAGGAATGACCTGGCGATTTGTTCCTATGAGCAGTACAGTCGAGGGCAGCCTCTGGCACAGTTCTACGCTGTCATATAGGGTTGCTTTGAGGTAGAATTGCCTTGTGACACAGACCACTACCACCAATTTTAACCAATAGGAATGCACAGCAATAAACAATACAAAATCAATGAACGTGCGGAGATGACCTTCTAATAGATTAAAACCAAAACAAACAAAAACCTTACTGCCATTGAGTTAATTCTGACTCCTAGTGACCCCATGAGACAGAGGCGAACTGCCCGTAGGATTTCCACAGCTTTAGAATTGTATGAAACTAGACTGTTTCCACCTTCCCCCAAGGAGCAGCTTGTGAGTTCCACTTATCAACCCCTCTGTTAGAAACGGAAAGATTAGTCTACTGTTTCATGTGAGATCCTCGTAGCGGACAGATACCAATGTATATCATGATGCCAGGTCATGCAGGAAGAGATGAATAGATAAAGGAATTCCGGTGCTATGAACAGACCTGATCTGTAAGGGCTTAATGAAATATGGGCGGGAGCACAACAAGAGGAAATGGTCCAGGAGTATTCTAGGAAGCCTCCCATATTTGCAGCAAAGATCTCTGGGAGGGAGAGCCCTGAGCACTCTCCAGGCACCACACAGAAACCTGTGTGATTGGGGAAGAATGTCTGAGAGAGATAAATAGAAAATGAGAGACAGCCAAAGGCCAGGTTATAGAGCTCTGTAGGCTGCCGCAATCAACCATGGTACCAACGGTTTATACATTCTCCCGCTAACTGACAGGTTGGGAACCCTGGTTCCCAGAGAAACCTCAGAAGCCCTGGTGAACTACCTCTGAAAAATCAGCCACTGAAAACCATGTGGAAACATAATAGAGTTCTATTCTGACAGAGATGGGGTCACTCTGGGTCAGGATCAGCTCAATGGCAACTGGAAAAGGCTATGGTAAGGACTGTGAGTGTTGTACCAAACCTGCTGAGAAATCATTGGAGGGGTCTGCAAAGAAGTAATTGGGTGATATAATGAGTTATTAAAGGAATACTCTGGCTACTGAGTGAAGAATAGCCTATGCTTGAAAGAATGGGGGGTCAAAAGAGACAGACAAGTTTGGAAGTCCTTGCCCTCCAGGAGAGATAATGATGGCTTCAACAGTGACAATCGATTCTGGATATATTTGGCTATTGGAGACAATCTCATAATCAATTACATGTAGGTTGAGAGAGAAAGAGTGGAGTGAGGGATGATTCCAAATTGTTTTGCCTCCAACATTAGCAGCCAAATTAGAATTTGGGGACACTGAATTCTCAGGTGAGAAAACCCAGGACGATGGACAAGTCATTTGGGGGCGGGGGGCACCATATGTTCTAACTATGGAGTTCCGGGTCTCTTTGTTGCCTTCTAGAATCTGATTTATGAACTTTTCTCTCCAGAGCTGAAACACCGTGTATAATTTCTTCATATTTTCCAAATGATTTGTCTACTCTTAGGAAACCGTCTACTAAATGAATGTGCATCAGATAGAAACTTAAGATGTGATGATTTCCAGTGTGTTTTCACATCTCAAATTAAGAAACCAAGCTAAAATCTAAGAAAGGATGCGTTTAATTGTGGAAGTAATATTCCCAGTTAAAGATACTGTGGGAACGGTTTGGAAACCACATCTGATCCCCCTCTGGTTGCAGTAGGGACAAAGACAGTCCAAGGCAGCTTGCCAGAAGGCAGAGGTCAGACAGGCCTCCTCCCTCTTGATGCTATTCTAATGATAACCTGAGTTAGTTAAAGTTTATTATGCCAACCTGGCCGATAAACATATGTGAGGTTAATTGAAGGGTGGAGAGATAAATGGCTCGGTGAGCCTCGCCTTTCTAGTTCTTGGGTCTCTTGCTTTGTGATAGTTGGACCAGGGTGCAGCTGCCTTAGCCAGTTCCCTGCTTCAACTGGAAAGGCTCACTTCCTGCAAGACATCCCCAAGGAGAAGCTGCCTGGACCTACCCCGATGCAGCCCTGGGTGCTGGAGCAGCCGTGTGGAGACCCCTGCCAGCGCTGAGATGCTTACACGTTCACTGATTTGGCTTTCCACCTGCAGTCAACGTCATTGTGTGTGTTTCGTGAGATTGAAGAGGACTTTGTGGATTGGTGTTGGACATGTGGGTTCAAGTTGGACTTGTGGATTGGGCAGCACTGGGTTGGGATGTTTTCTTGATGTGCACTTAACTTTATATAAAACTTATCCATGTGAGTTTCTGTGGATTTGTTTCTCTAAAGTACCCAGACTAACACATACCCTCTCAAGGCACTCTACTTCTTTGCTGGGTCACATAATTTCTTGCAATAGTCACACAAAACTCAGAGACAAAACATAATTATGAGGATTATCAGGAAAGTTAAGAAGTTATAAATTAGGATACATAGAAAACAAACATTAAGTATACAGTGCCTTTGCCTGTCTTGCCTCTTCAAGCACACATTACAAAGCTGCTTGAGTACTGATAAGTGCCCAGAGGGCAGACCACTGTGGAATCCAGCCTTCTGCTCGAAGACAGTCCACTCTATTTCTGCCCTGGGCCAGGAAGTCCACTGTTCTGTCTCAAGATCTGGGTGCTGCAGCCTCGGCCACCACTTTTTTGAGCAGAGCTCTTACATGCTCTTTTGCTGTGTTTCTTTCTTGCGGGTCATGGGGTTTTCTTTTCCTCTTTCTGAGATAATTTGTATCCAGCAGATTGATAAAACTGTCCAATTGCTGAGAGCTAGAGTCTGGACACTTTGTGTGCATGATTCCACTCAGTCATTTGGTGGGAGTTTCAAAGACTAAGGATTTCTAAGAAATCACACATATATACGGTGTAATTTCACTTCATCACAGATACAGAAGGCACATGTATAACTGAGGAAGCCTTAAAATTACTCATTTGGGTAATCAACTTTATTCCTAATAATAATGCTGTCCAAGGTAGGGAATCCCATGAGGAAACTATTCTCTACATTGAGGCGAGAATGAGGCAGAGAAAGCAAGGACATCATTACTGTGAAGTAGTGAGTAGAGCTAAATTAGCAAATCCAATTTTAGAAAAGTAGGTGTATTCGGTGTCTGTTTTTTGAAATCCCCTAACCTACCAATGAGACATAAAGTGATTTCAACAGTAATAAGATTCTGAGGCCATCACAGGTTTATACCAACCCCTGCCCTTTAGAATCCTAGCTTCACCTCTTTTATAAAGCTTAGAATTGCTTATGAAGTGTAAATTTCTTTTCCCCCCTTCTCCTAAAGGTTTTACTATAAAGCAAAGCAACATGAATTCTTAAGTCATTTAATGATGACAGATTGAAAGAATAATTGCGTTAGTTAATGGTCATGTTTTGACTGAGCACATGTGGATTTGCAAACACTTTTGGAGCAGAAACACAAGGACAAGGTATTCAAATTGAATGCATGTATGTATTAAAAAATCAGTGTACCACAGCCAACTAATTTATGATAATGTCTCCTGCCCTTTTAACGTTGTAAATGCATTTAGAAAAGCAGTAACTTGTCTTTTTTTTCTGAACATATGAGGAAAATAAAGAAAACTGATCACACATTATACATATTATGGTCTGGTAACTTTTATTGAATAGAGTAGATTATTGACTATGGAAAGCTACACTGAAGTGTAAAGCTTTTTGCTCTTCAGCAGATGACTTTGCTAGCCAAACTATACATGTGTATTATTAATAGACTTCTATCACTACGTACAACACTTAGCAGGACGTTAACTTCCATACACTAACCAGGGATCAAAACCCATAGGCTAGGAAGAGCTTGAAATGAAGTGGCACAATAAAGATTCATGAAGCTACACACACCAGTAAAAAGATAGTCTCAATCGCTTCGTGATCTAGTATTGCTATAAAAAGACCACAAGAGGATGGCTTCAACAGACAGAAATTTATTCTTCCACAGATTAATGCATAAGTACATGGAACTAACTCTAAGGGAAAAAAATCTCTCTCCACCAGCTGTCAGGTAAGGCCCTTGTCTTGGGTCACCATCTGTGGGTCCAGAGTTCCTTGAAGCTCTCTATGTGTCTTGGTCCATCTCCCCTGGGTCTAGGAGGTTCTCAGCACAAGGACCCTGGGCCCCAAGGGCATGCTCCACATCTGCTTTTTTCTTCCTCTTTGACACTCAGATCTTTCGTTTTGTGCTCCCTTCTCTCTAGTACAATAACAGGTGATACAGGCCATAGTCCACTGAAAATTTTCATACCTTGAATCAGGACTGTGATTTGAGTATGGCTGTTGCATCTTAGCATCACTCTCTTGCAAATGATTATCTGGTTATGTCAGATCACATCCCAGGGAATGATTATATCATGACATAATTGACAAATAGCCTGGGATCATGGCCCAGACAAGTTCACATGGATTTAGTGGGGGACACAATTTGATTCATGACTCCCAATGAAAAGGTATCCACCACTTCCTTCTTATGAAATGATTTCCAAACGCCATGAAAAGAGGTATTTATTTTTGTAGATAGATTCTCTTGGGATTACTAAGTCATGGCTACCTCAGTCCTCAACTTTTGCAGCCTTTTATTTAAAAATGAAATTAAAATTAAAAGTTGATGCATCTTAATTAAAAAATAATAACAATCCTCACAGTATCCAATAATTCATCTGACAACATATACCAAGCTACTGCTGCACACAAGTGCTCTGTGCTGTGGTAGAACATCAATAAGAACAGAGAGAATGATGGGGGGAGTGAGGAGTGGAGATCCAAAGCCCATTAGTAGGCCACTGGAGATCCCCTTGTAGAGGGGTCTTGGGGAGGAGATGAGCCAGTCAGGGTGTGATGTAACAATGATGAGAAATACAACTTTCCTCTAATTCCTAAATGTTTCCTCCCCGCTCCCACTACCATGACTCGGATTCAATCTTGCAAGTCTGGCTAGACCAGAGGAGGTACACTGGTACAGATAGGAACTGAAAATACAGGGAATCCAGGATGGATGAGACCTATAGGACCAGTGGTGTGAGTGGCAAAACAGGGAGGGTAAAGGGAGAATGGGTAGGAAAGAGGGAACTGATTACATGGAACTGTGTGTGACCTCCTCCCTGGGGGACAGACAACTGAAAAGTGGATGAAGGGAGATGTCGGACAGGGCAAGATATGACAAAATACCCATTTATAAACTATCAAGGGCTCATGCAGGAGCGGGGAGCCGGGAGGGAGGGGAAAAATGAGGACCTAATGTCGGGGGTTTCAATGGAGAAAAAATGTTTTGAGAAACGATGTACAAATGCGCTTTACACAATTGATGTGTGTATGGATTGGGATAACAGTTGTATGAGCCCCTAATAAAATGTTTAAAATATATATATATATATATTTAAAAGTTAAAAAAAAAAAAGAACAGAGAGAGAAGACATGGTAGGTGCTGTGCTTGTCTTCCCCGAGAGCCTTTTACCGCTACAGACTGCTGTCTCTTAAGTCAACCGTTTTGTAGGTATTCTTATGGTCAATGACAACAGAGACTTTTAATCTGGAAAACCAGAGATAACCCTAACCGTAGAATGAGGTCATTGTCAAATTTTGCTAACTCCATGTGCTCATCATTTTTCTGAGTGGATGCTCATATTTAACCCTCAGCTGTTGTTCATAGACATTTCTATGAATGATTTACATACATTATAATATGTATGTGCATGGAATAAAGTATCCTGTCCACAATATTGGTCTGAAACTGCCCTGCATTATAACATTCATTCACTCAATGTTTACTGAACGTCTACTATGAACCAGAGTCCCTAGATGGTAAACTTATTAACAAAAACTCTTGGCTGCTTAATAAAAGCTTGGTTTGACTTCACTGAGTGGAGACTGGGAAGCCACTGAAAACCCAAATGAGCATAGTTCTATTCTAACACACA
>NW_022103900.1:50067551-50077214 GCF_000313985.2 Echinops telfairi
TTCTATTCTAACACACATAGCTCTATTCTAACACACATAGTTCTATGCTAACACACATAGTTCTATTCTAACACACATAGTTCTATTCTAACACAGTTCCATGGCAACTGGGAAAGAGTAAATAGTAATCAAATGATGATCCAGGCTGTTTTCCGGGTGCTAACATAACAGAAAATTTTGCTGAAGATCATCCAGTAACAGTTGCAACAGTGCATTGCCAGAGAGACACCAGAAATGCAGCCCGGAGTCATAAGAACATGAGGAACAAGGGATATCATTGTTCATGTCAGAGGGATCTTGGCTGAAAGGAGAGAATATCAGAAAGATGTTCATTGTGTTCTATTGATTATGCTAAGGTATTTGACTGTGTGCATAACAAACTACAGGTAGCCTTGATAGGAATATAATTGTGCAGATGAAGATCCAGGATTGCAGCCTTCAGTATGAATTACCACTCAATGTAAAGGAGACCAAAACCCTTACAACTGGACCTCTATTTACTCTTTCAATGAACTTATATGTCATCATGTCCACTTCAGTGTTACTTTCCTCCTTTCAGAGGGATATTTAGATCTGAGGAGTAAGGAATCTGGAGAGTGTTGTGTTTCCTTGTTTGTTTGTTTCCATGAAGCAATTTATTTTACTTATTTTATAGATTTTTTTCAAGGCAAACCCTCCATTTTTGATCACCACCACCCCCATGGCCCCATTATCCCTCCCTTCTCCCTATGCCCACCCCTTCCATTGCCTCTTTGTACTCGTCAGTTTTGCCTATTGTTGTGTCAACCACATTTCTTCTTGTTTTTCTTATAACAGTGATGATAATAAATGCTTATGTTTGTGAGATGGACTGAGTTTGCTTGTCATAACGTTCTCGACTTCTATCCATGTACTTGCATCATTAAAGAGAGTTATCATTGCTGTTATTGATGCATAAAATTCCATAGTATAAATGTACCAGAGCTTGTTTGCTTAACCATTCTTTCAGCATTTGTTATTTTCCATTCCACTGAATTTTGCCAAAAGTGTCAGTGCAAGATGATATCTCATTGTTGTTTTAATTTATATTTCTCTTATTTCTAGTGATCATTAAAATTTCTTCATATGGTTGCTAACAGGTTTTTTGTTGTCTTTAGTAAATTGCCTATTCATGTCTTGTGCGTTTTTGTTTGTACTATTTGTGTTTTTCTAGTTAGATGTAGTTATCTATAGATTTTAGAGATTAGCCTTTTGTCCGATATACTCATTACTAAATATTTTCCCAATTCTTGGGTTCTCTGTTGACATTATTGATGAAGTCTTTTGTAGTGCAGAAATGTTATATTTTTAGTAGATCCAAATTCTTATTTTGTCTTCTACATTGTGGTTATTTTTCATTATGTTCATAGTGTTTATGCCTTGTATTAAAGTCCCTAAGCTTGTATCCTATTTTATTTATTATTGATGGTTTTCATACTTGTGTGAGTTATATTTAGGTTTTTGATCGTTCTTGAGTTTGTTTTTGTATATGGTGTGAAATATGGTAGCATCTTGGTAAATATAGAAAAGAATGCTATTGTCAAGGATTTCACCTGGCTTGAATCCACAATCACTGCTCATGGCAGCAACAGTCAAGAGATCACAGCACATTGCACGGGTAAAATTGCTGCACACGAGCTCTTAAAATGTCAAAAAGCAAGGCTGTTAATTTCAGAACTAATGTGTACCTGACCCAAATAAATGTAAATTTGATTGCCTCACATGCATGGGAAAGTTGGACATTGAATGAGGATGACTGAAAGGTGCATTTAGATTATGGTGCTGGTGAGGAATATTGAAGGAGCGTGGTGGATTGCCAATAGAAGAAAGAAATCTGTCTTGGAAGAAGTATAAGCAGAATGCTTCTTAGAAGCAAGGATGGTGAGACTTTGTCTGACCTACTTTGGACATGTTGTCAGGAGGGACTCCGTTCTGCAGAAAGACACCATACTGGGTAAAGCCGAGGGGCAGTGAAAAGAGGAAGACCTTTTGGCAAGACCCAGTGGCTGGAACAATGGGCTCAAAGATAAGAACAATTGTGAGGCTGGCACAGGACTTCCCTCTGTTGAATAGAGGGTCGCTTTGGGTCATAACCACCTTGAAGGAACCAAACAGCAAATAATAACCATCACTAAGGTTAAGGAAAATAAATCAACAAAAAGTCATATTCATATTTAAGGGGATGATGTGCATTACTGTTCTACATTCAGAAAACAGGGCTATATTGTTCTGGACTATCTAGTTTTGGAAAAGGGTATTACAAAGAATCAAAACAATTGAACAGCAATTACAGGCCCTCAGTTTTCGGTCACTAAGAGTTCAGTTTTCAGTCTCAGTTTTCAGCGACTCCAGGCACTAATACATTGGCAGGTCCAAGCAAGTTTGAAAGAACATGTCTTCACAGCACATCAACACCGGTAACTGCCTGCATTCCTACGGGCAAAGGAAGAAACAAGCAAGCCCGGTATTTATCCTCCACCCTTTTCTTTGGTTCCTTATCTGGCTTTTTGTGATGCTGTTGGGTAAGTGTTGGACTGCTGGCTCCAGGGTTGGAGGTTCAACCCCATCAGCTGCTCCTCAGGAGAAAGTTGCACTATCTTCTCCTATAAAGATGAACAGCCTCAGAAACCCTGTGTAAGGTCCCTGTGGGTCAGAACGGATTAGACAGCAGCTGGTTTGGTGTTGATTTGTTTCCTTGGTTTATCATTAACTTCACTACTCATCCAAAATTTAAATTCCTTCAGGGATTCCCCAGAATTTTCTCCTGGAAGGTTTTTTTATCTAGAACATCTAATAAAACTGGTTTTAATGCCTCAAGGAGATTTTGGAGAAAAGGAGGCTGATCTTGTAGTCCCTAGGAAAATGGTAAAGGTACTTGCCTGCTAACGTAAAGGTTGGATACTTGAGTCAAGCCACAGGTGCCACTGAGGAAAGGTCTGGCAACCTACCTCTGAAAATCAGTCAGGGAAAATCTTACAGAGCACAGAGCTTCTCTGACACACCTGGAACTGCCAGGAGTCAAAGCAGGCATGAGCTGAAGTCCCTTTAATGGCAGCAGGTTTGTGGCCTCGGGGCATGGTTTTATAAGCAAAGTATAATGTTCTTCAGGACACACAGGTAGGTCTCCAGTAGGATTTTGCACATACACATTTTATGAAAAGTTTATCCATAAGAAACATGAATTCATACATTTGAGAAACAAGATGTGATAGATTCAAAGAGCCTATCTATTCAAAGTCAGACCAGAGTAGTGAAGCAAGGTTTTATAAATTGACTTTTCTATGTAGTAATATGACAAAATATAAATACTATCAACCATGCAGCTTCTGCCTTGAGATCCCAAAATGTTTTCTCTACATTTGTCACTGTCACTATTTAATATCAGTTTCTTACATTTGATTCCTAACTCAGAACGATCATCCAAAAGGTGGACTAGTCGTCTTCTTATGGACACTGTTGGCTCCCTGTGGGGGGATGGAAGATGTTGCAAATTATCTGAGGTGTCACTTCCAGGAAAGATGTCTGCAGTTGACATTTTTCAATATCCGTGTGTGATGGATGCACTGTCTTCAGCCAGAAGACAAGGGTTCCTTGCTTAAACAAAAGAGATAAACTTTTGCAGAATTTGAATATGCCGAGCCTCTCTGATATTTGAAGACAGAAATCTCACAGCTTCTGTGCTGTCTATCTTGCCTATCTATTAAACAGAACCATCTTATCTGTTAGGGTCTCAGAATGGTTTTCACCATCTCCTTCTTGGGGATGTAGGATCTCACACATTAGATGCCATAATGTCGGACAAAGAAGAGGACTGAAGTGAAAAATCATCTTACAAAACTGGCCTCTTTCAGTGTTTGGGGCCAAAGAATAAAACAATTCACAAGTTTATGATTCCCACTCAGAGAGGAGAGGACCACATCAGAAGAGGAGGTGTTAAATTTCTGTCACTGCCTCCTATATGCAGGAAAAACTGTAAAAGCTGGAAACTACCTGAAAGAACCCTGTCAGAGAAGGAAAACTCACTGCTTGTTGTCATTTTGGCTGCCTGAGTGTGAGTTCCTACTCACAGCAGCCCTGCGTCTAATAGAACAAAACACACTTGGTCCTGCGCCATCCTCACACATGTTAGAGCCCGCTGCAGCAG
Organism: Echinops telfairi; assembly: GCF_000313985.2. Taxonomy (NCBI): domain Eukaryota; kingdom Metazoa; phylum Chordata; class Mammalia; order Afrosoricida; family Tenrecidae; genus Echinops; species Echinops telfairi. The sequence continues at coordinate 50,071,714 of NW_022103900.1, forward strand.
CCACTGTGTCAATCCATACCATTGAAGGCCTGCCTCTTCTACAAGGCTTGTGTAAGCGGGGGGGATTCTAAATACTAAGAGAGAAGTGGAGACACCCTGTCAAAGGCTGGAACCATGGGCGACCTGGGAAAACAAGGTAGTCTCATCAGGTTCCACCGCGCACTGGGGTCCTGTGTGAGCATTCAGTGTTATGTTGGACGTGGGACACAGTTAAAAGTGCAATGCTGAAGAAAAAGCCTCTGAGGGTCGGTGCATTCATATGTCTGGATCCCAAATTCACAAGTTCGCAGCTTCACAGTACTGGATATAAAATGCTTCTAATTGTCATAATATAGACTATGTTTCTGTTACCATTTAAATCAGCCGAGGACTGCCCAGGACACATGCAAGGTGCTCTAATCCCACAGAGAGTTGATGGCAATGGACTCCACCTGGCAATGATGGAGTTGATGGCAATGGACTCCAATCTTTTCGTGTAATTAAGCCTGCAGGCATCATTCTATTATTAAGGACTGGAAAGCTGGTCAGTGGAATAAAACCAAATGCTGCTTAGTAGAATACTAACAGGCAGAACGTTTATAAACCAAGTTATTCAACTGAGAAATCCTTTTTGAGAAATATTAGTATTCAGGAAACAGAGTGCCCTCCTCAGCACATTTGCTCTTGTTATATCCTCTCCTGGGACTATTTCCCCCATAGTTACCTAGATGGTCAACCTCTTCACTCATTAAAGTCCCAATCCAACCTCACATTTTCTGATGAAGCTTATTGCATCTACTAAGCAGAGCCCTGGTGGCGTAGCAGTTATGCTTGGGCTGACAGCCTTAAAATCAGCAGTTCAAAACCAGCAGACACTCCTTGGGAGACAGATGGGGCTTTCTACTCCCATAAAGAGTTTATAGTCACAGAAACTCACGGTGGGCAGTTCTACCCCATCCTATAAGGTTGCTGTAAGTCAGCATTGACATAGTGACAATGAGTGTGGCATGGTTTGGTGATAATCCCTACAACACCATCTAGGAAAAAAAGCTACCCTTATTTTCTCTAGTTTCTTTTCTTGTGCACAGCACATTCTCAAAATACATTGTTTACTTATTAGATTTACTTGGTATGAAAACCACGCTCTTCTCTTTTGTTGAGTCTCTTGCTTATCCATAATCAAGATAAATTCATACATACCAAAAACAAGAAGTGATGGATTTAAAACTGGAATGAGCTTAATGGCATTCAATAAGAACATCACAAATATTGACATTTCCACTAAAATGAAAGCTGAAGAAGGCCAGGGAACTTTGCCAATTTTGTTTGCTGACGTGCCTGAACGATTAGCATATGGTACTTAGCATACAGTAATAACTCAACAAATATTTGTTAAATGAAGATTGTAGCTCCAAGAGCAAAGAGAGTTGAAAGGTAAAAGAAAAATAATTATTGTAAGAGAGTTGAAAAAATATCATATGAAGAGTTAAGAGAAATGCATATTTTTTCCTTGCTGGAAAAAAAATTGAGTCAATCAAAATTTCCTGATGCAGGGGGACCAATCAGGCTGAAGTTTGAGAAAGAAGAAAGGCACTTTTGTTTCTTCACATGTTGTTTCTATGTCTCTTGTTCACAAGGAATTTTCACCACAGATGGCAACGTAGAAACAAAAGTTAATACACAGCCTTTATGCTTCCCTGTGGTAAAGTACATCCCCCAGTTTCCGCCATATGAGAACGCCAGTTAAACTTGATGCTGTTATTGTCATTTATGCATTTCCAAGACTCCTCCGTCCTACACATCCTCTGTGTGGCTTCTGTGGTGGTTGTTGGTATTATGGTTTGAGTGTCAACATCAGCAACGGTTTCAGACTGGAGGGTCAATTCATATGAAAAATTGGCAATCTCTGTTCTCAGCTGTTAGAGTCAAATCAAATGAAACTCAATAGGGAAACTTCATTTTGAAAATGTCTTAAATTAATACCATTTCATATTATTTTATTGGGAAAAATTATGATTTACATGACTACCTGTGTATGAACATAGAGTCACTTTTTTTGTTGTAAGTGATTAACACACTCAGTTGATAAATAAGAGGATGGTCATTTGGGTCTGCCCAGAGGGCCTCAATAAAAAGGGCTGGCTAGATACTTCAAAATAATCAGACATGAAGTCTTGGTGGAGCAGCTCTGCCCTGAGATACACGAGGTTATCCTGAGTCAGAATCAATTGACAAAAGAAACTTGCTTCTCTAACCAACACCAACACCCCGAATGCACACCTCATCTCAGGTCAAACAAACAGCCAGGCTACAGTTCATCCATAGTTGTCTAGTTCTCGGCCTGGCCCCCTCATGAGCTAAAAACCCAAAGGAAAATGTACAGGAAGCTTTTTCAGGAGCTTTTTAAGCAAGCAAAGAAAAAGGGGGCTTCAAAAAGTTTGTGGAAAATTGGAATTTAAAATAACATTGTGAAGCCTCCTAGTATAAAAAAATCAAGATATTAAAATATAGCTACTAAGCTATATGATATCACTTTTTTCTAACAATGTCTATCTACCCAGAGACTCTAGAAAAAGGCATTTCCACTGAATGATGAAGAAATTTGGAAACAGAACTGGCTGAGAATAAGGGCTCTGCTACTCATTAGCTATAAAAACATAGAACATATTGAAGCTTTGTACACATTAATTGCCTTATTTGCAAAATGAGGTTGCTGCAAATGGCTTTTTAGTTTGTTATAATTATTAAGTGAGACATGTCAGGGAGTAATGAGTAACAGTACTTAAGAAGTGCCAGGTGATGTATAAAATAAGATTTGCTCATAGAAGAGGAACTTAAGGCATGAGACATTATTCAACTTGCCAAAATTTACATTGTTTCAGAGAAACAGGCTCTCAATCCACTCTTCATCCTTTATCCTACAATACCTAATAGGGAACTGTGTTTGCCTGGGTAGACTAGAGAAACACATTCACAGACATCCATATGTGTATATGAAAGCACTTTATATAAAGAGTAATAGTATATTAAGAAACTATCCCAGGCCAGTCCAGATCAAGTGCATACGTCTGATATTAGCCCATATGTAGGATACCAGTGTGCAAATTCCTCTTCAGACTCACACAACACATATAATGATGCAGACTGCAGGAATATCACAGGCCTGTGGGTGGAAGTCTTGTGGATCTAGTGGCAGTGGAAGCATCTCAGTGCTGGTGTGGGTCTCCATGTGGCTCCTCCAGCTCCAGGGCTCTGGTTCTGTCAGTGTAGCTCCATGTGGCTTGTCAACAGGAATGTTTTGCGGGAAAAGGAAGCAGAGAGAGACTGTGTCTGGCCTCCAGTGAGCTATTTATCTCTATTACATCTCCAAAATGAGGTCAGCCAGCTGCGACCTGATTGACAGACTAAACTCCACCCCTTTACTCTTAATAGTCTCAAATTGACACCAGATTATGTAACTACCACAGGAACTTTGTACTGAGAAAAGATTAAATAAAGGGATTTTGCATCTCATACTTCCCTTTCACTACACCAAATATATGTGATATCAAATACTCACACCAAAGAATGCACAATACCTGGGACAGTGCTGCAAAAGTTCTCCCTGGACAATGCAGGCCTCTTTCTCGAGAAGTTCAGGGCACTCCTTTCCACCTCCAATAGCAAGGTGCTTCACATTGCGGCTCCTACTCCTGAAGCCAGGAGAGAGACTCCCAGAATGACAGGTCTTAGAGCAAGGGCTCCAGGAGGACCACTCGGTGGTTTCACAGTCTTTTGGCATGAGGCAGGATTGAACAGTCAGAGGGAAGGAGTCTTGCATGCACAGGCTGATGAAACAGAAGCAGAAAACAGGAGGCCATGTATTAGAAGAAAAATTGATATCTGCTTTAAGTTTCCAAATTTAAAACATAAAAGAAAAATAGGAAAATTCAGACCAACTCAGAGAAACCCTTTGTGGGACAGAGTAACTCCTAGGGTTTTCTGTGGTAGATTTTCCAAGAGAATATCATCAAGTCTCTCATCTGAGACATCTCTGGATGGATTGGGGCTTAAACTTTTTGATTATCAGCTAAGGATTTAAAGATTTATATTACCCCAAGGGACATCTAAAATTCCAAATAGGAGGATCTTTAAAATGCTAAAGGCATCATGATAAAATACTGGAAAGCATAATATTTTACAACCACTCATCATTCAGTTTGTCATACTGTGTGGCTTGTGTCTTTCGGAAGCTATGTCACTGGTATGTCAAATACCAGCAGGGTCACCCAACGTGAACAGGCTTCAGCAGAGCTTCCAGACTCTGAACAGAATATGACAAAGGACTTGACTGTCAACTTCTGAGGAATCAGCCAATGAAAATCGTATGGCTAGCACTGAGATATTGTCAGATACCTAAACCGCATGAAGAGAAGAAGCAGAGACTGTCAGAGAGGGTGCTCGAAGAGGAGCCCCTCAGGCATTCACGCTGACCTTAATGACATGGATGGAGTAAATTAGCCTTCAGCACCTTCATCTGCTGACGGGGCATGACTCAAAGTAAACAGAAATAGCTGTGAACATAAATGAAACATCTGAGCTTGGAATGTCTGAATATAAGAATATAAGAAACAGACGTTGTCAAAACATGAAATGGAAGACATAAAGAGTAAGCTGAAATGAACTGGCAATGACCATTAGAAATCAGCCAATCACGTGGTTTTCTATGCCAGGGATGACACCGTCAAGAGGAACAGCTTTGCATTCATCACCAAAAAGGACATTTCAAAATCTACCTTGAAGCACAATGCTGTCCAAATACAAGGAAATCTAGTCAATACAAGTTTTGTTTAAATGTATACACCACCAACAAAAGCTCATGATAAAGAAATTTTAAAATTCTAGCAACATCTTGACTCTGAAGTTAATCAAACATGCCATCAAGATGTATTGATAATTATTGGCAGTTGGAATGTAAATGCTGGAAACAAAGATGAAGGACTATTAGATGGAAAAGTTGGTTTGGGTGATAGAAAAGAAGTCAGAGGTCATATAATAGAAATATGGAAGACCAACAACTTCTTAATGGCAAATACCTTTTCCAACAACACACAATGAGACTATACATGTGGGCTTATCCAGATGGAATACCCAGAAGGCAGATTGACTATGTCTGTGGGCAGAGATGATGGAGAAGGTCAACATCAGCAGCTGAAACTGGCCAGGGATCCACGATGGAACGGACAATCAATTGCTCATATGGAAGCTCAAGTTGAAGCTCAAGAAAATTAGAGCAAGACCACAAGAACCAAAATGTCTCCTTGAGTCTATCCTACGTGAATGTCAAGAACATCTCAGGAACAGATTTGATGCATTGAACGCTGACGACAGAAGACCTGATGAGCTGCAGGAGGACATCCAAATCTTCATGCATGAGGAAAGCAACAGGTCGTTAAAAAGATAGGAAAGGCTTCCCCCTGCAGGTTGGCCGCCGCGTGCACACGCCAGCGAGGGCCGAGGAGAGAAGAAACAAAGTTCCCAGC
>NW_022103900.1:50077314-50094657 GCF_000313985.2 Echinops telfairi
GGGCAGAGATGATGGAGAAGGTCAACATCAGCAGCTGAAACTGGCCAGGGATCCACGATGGAACGGACAATCAATTGCTCATTTGGAAGCTCGCTGTCAATGGCCTCCAAACTCCTGCGCGCGGTCATCCTCGGGCCGCCTGGCTCCGGAAAGGGCACCGTGTCCCAGAGGATCGCCCAGAACTTCGGCCTCCAGCATCTCTCCAGCGGCCACTTCTTGCGGGAGAACATCAAGGCAAACACGGAGGTTGGTGACATGGCAAAGCAGTACATCAGGAAAGGTCTTTTGGTTCCTGACCATGTGATCACACGCCTAATGGTGTCGGAGCTGGAGAACAGGAGCGGCCAGCACTGGCTACTGGATGGTTTCCCTAGGACTTTAGTACAGGCCGAAGCCCTGGACAGAATCTGTGAGCTGGATCTAGTGATCACACTGAACATTCCATTTGAAACGCTCAAAGACCGTCTCAGCCAGCATTGGGTTCACCCTCCCAGTGGAAGGGTGTATAACCTGGACTTCAACCCACCTCACGCACATGGCATTGATGATATCACTGGCGAACCATTGGTCCAGCAGGAAGATGATAAACCCAAAGCAGTTGCTGCCAGGCTAAGGCAGTACAAGGATATGGCTAAGCCAGTCATTGATCTATACAAGAGCCAGGGAGTGCTCTACCAATTTTCTGGGACGGAGACGAACAAAATCTGGCCCTATGTGTACACACTCTTCTCGAACAAGATCACATCTATTGAATCCAGAGAAGCCTACTGAGCCTGCCCGATGGGAGAACCAGGAAAAGGTGATCATTCATTCATTCAAGTGTGTGTGTGAAGTCTTGGTGCCATGTCCAAATGAGAAGCTCGCCCCTACAGCTCGCAGTGTCTTTCCCAGTTTCTGTGGGGCACTGGCATATGCAAACTCAGGAGTAAACCGAGGCGCCCCCCCTTTGCCTTCCTGAAGGAGGCACACCTGCCCACGTTGAAGATGCCTTTGCACAGGTCTCAAGCCCTTTGTGAAGAATCAGGTGCAGATGGAATTTCAAACGCTGTATGATCTAATTCTTGCCAATTTTGCCAGCCAGGTTGTCGCTCTAGTAGCATACTTGGTGGTGGTGGCCACTGGCTCTGTCCCTCAAAGGCTGTGAAACTACAGCACCAGCAGGCCTGAGAATGCCAACAACTACAGCCCAGGCTTTGTCCCTGGTATGTGCTCTGCTGGTCACAGTGGGATCGAAGCCAAATGCTCTCAAAGGTTGCTTCTCTGGTCTGGAGTGAATGGGCCCACCGTTCATATTTTTCTGGCTGGACTGACACCTTTTTTCGGTATCCATGCTGCACGGAGTCGCCCCTTTGCAGACCTCCTGGAATGAAATGATTTGGCTTTCACTAATTTTATTAGGCGGCATTATTTGTACATCTCTTTGATCTCTTCTGAGATGAATACTGACTGTTTTTGCTTTGGTCCCTCTCAAATCTCCTTTTCTAAGAGCTGAGAGCAGGGAGACCACAGAGCTCTCTTCCCGTTCCAAGAACTGAACTATGCAGAGGATCTAAAGCGACTGCTTGGATTCTCATGCATTGACATGGCTCCTTTTATTGTGGGGGGGGGGGAGAATAAATAAAAGCTTCCAAAGTCTCATCGAAAATCTTCAAAAAACACCAATATTAAAAGATCCTAGCTCATATATGAAATAATAAGATCCTATGAAATTACTGGACTAACAGACTGTTTAGCTTTTTTACTCGAGACCATAAAATTTTGTTTTGAAAATGCTGCTAAATATGGATGCCGACAGTGTTTTCCTCCTGCAAGTGACCCAAGCATGTTATAAGTAGTCAGCAAAGGGCAGGGGGCCTGTGGGGGCCGATGAAAATGTTACACACGCTGTGCCCGATTGAGCTTTATGATTAAGGGAAACAAAATTATATATATATATATTTCTTTTCCAAAGATGCATTCTATGGGGTGACCATAAAGTCTAGAAATAGAGATAACACTATTCTGTTGCACGTGGTGATGTCATATTCCAATAAACAATTGATTGAGTTGTAAAAAAAAAAAAGATAGGAAAGAAATAAAAGATAAAAGTGGATGTCAGAAAAGACTCTGATACTTGCTCTTCATCAAAGAGTAGCTAAGAGAAGTAGAAGAACTAGTGGAGCTAAGGGAAATAGAAGAAATAATGGAGTCAAAAAGCTGAACAGCAAATGTCAAAGGGCACATTAAGAAGACAAAGTAGATTATTATCATAATGAAATGTACAAAGACAAAAAAGGCACAAAACCAAAAAGGAAGAGCACACATAGCATATCTTAAACTGAAAGAACTAAATAAAAAAGTCCAGGCTCAACTTGGACTATTAAAATAGTCTATACACAAACATTGAATGATTCAGGAGGCATTGAAAGAAAATGGAAAGAATACACAGAGTCACTGTACCAAAAAGAACTAGTTGATATTCTACCATTTCAAGAGGTAGCTGTGATGGTTAAGGATCATATCAACTAGACACTCCCAGGTACAGGAAGGGGTGGAGCCCAATCAAATCTGAAGACATGCTCTCTGGATGTGTGTTTGTTCATTTGTTTTTGTTTTTGTTTCATTTTGTTTTGTTTTTGGTATAAGAAAGAGAGAAGAGACCTAGCCGAGTCAATTTCTCTTTTGGTCCTTCAACTTCTGCTGGAGCTGGATCTTGCATCATGTCCCTTGATCTCCTGTTAACATTGCCTGCCAATTCTAGGAGTCATCATAGGACTTTGGATTCATTTGCCTTTTCATCTGCCAGCCTGCCACATCTGTTTCATCATTCTGCTTCCATTTCATCAGATTCCAAGAGTCAGGAGAAGTCTAACTTGAACTGGACTGGATTTGGCTACTTCTACAACTGTATGAGCCATTTCTTAATATAAATATCTTTCGACATACAAAGACATACAAGTGTCACTGGTTTTGCTTCCCTAGAGAATACAACCTAACACAGTAGCATATGAACAACAATCAATGATGCTGAAGGAAGGCGTTATTAAAGCACTAGCAAAAGAAAGGCTCTAGGAATGATGGAATGGAATGCCAATTGAAATGTTTCAACAAGCTGAGGAAGCAATGGAAGCAGTCTGCAGCAGGAAATCTGGAAGACTTGAGTGGAAGATATTCAAAGAAAAGTGACCAAAAAGAATGCTCAAATTATAGAATAATACCCTTAATATCCCATGTTAGTAAAATTTCGTTGAACATCATCCACCAATGGTTATAGCAGTACATTGACAGGAAACTGCCAGAAGTTCAGGTCAGATTCAGAAGAGGACATGGAGCAAGGGATATCATGGTTGACGTCTGATAGATCTTGGCTCAAAGATAGAATACCAAAAAGATGTTTCCTTGTGTTTTATTGACTATGCCAAAGTATTCGACTGTGTGGTTCATAACAAACTATGGACAGTGAGAAGAATGGGAATTCCAGGACACTTCACTGTGCTCATATCGAACCTGCACTTGAATCAGGAGGCAGACGGGTGAACAGAACAAAGGAACGAGACCTTGTGTGGTTTAAACTCAGGAGAGCTGTGCTTCAGGGTGGCATTCTCTCTCCATATGTATTCATTTGTATGCTGAGCAAATAATCAGAGAAGCTGGACTATATGGAAGATCACAGTATCAGCATTGCTTATTAACAACATAAATAAGCAAATACACAACCTTGCTTGCTGAAAGGGAGGGGGACTTGAAGCACTTGCTAATGAAGATTTAGGATTGAAGCCTGCAGTATGGCAGAAAACCAAAATTGTCACAAATGGACCACTAGGTAACATCATAAATGGAGAAAAAAACTGAAGTTGTCAAGAATTTCATCTTGAGCACAATTGCATCATGAGCACTATCAATGCTCCTGGAAGCAAAAGTCAAGAGATCAAAAGACTCTTCACACTGGGCACATCTGCTACAGGAGACCACTTTAAAGTGGGGAAAAGCAAGGCGTGTGTTTTGAGGACTCCAGTGTCCCTGACACAGCTAGGATTATTTTCAATTGCCTCCTATGCATGTGAGAGTTGGACATTGCATAAAGAAGACCAAAGAATAATTGGTGCATTTGAACAATGGGGCTGGAGAAGAATATTGAAAGTATCATGGACAGACTGACGAGAAAAGTCTGTCTTGGAAGAAGAGTGCTCCTTAGAGGTAAGGATGGCACGGCTTCATCTTACATACTTTGGGCACGTTGTTATGAGAAACAAGTCCTGGGAGAAGGACATAATTGTTGGTAAAGAGGAGGACAGCAAAAAGAGTAAGGACCGTGACAAGATGGATTGTCACAGTGACTACGGCAATTGGCTCAAACAAGGGAGCTAGTGTGAGCAGGTGCAGGGCCAGGCAGTGATGTGTTCTGTGCACATAGGGTCACTATGAGTTGGACCTGATTGATGGCACCTAACAGAAACAACGTAATATTTTAAGAATGTACATGCTCTTTCATCGGCAACAATAAAAGTGTTTCTCTCTAGTAGGATGCACATGCAAGGTGGGTGGGTCCACCTGGTACTTTGCCCAAGGTGCTCTCACCTATGATAGTACCAATAATTACGGAGTATCGATTGAGGTCCCTGTTCCACACATCATATAGCACTGCACAGATACTTTCTCGTGACATTTTTGTGAGTTTACTTAATGGTGCACCCATTTCACAGGTGAGAAAACTTAGGCTAGGGTTGCTGAACGCATTTGTCCTGTGTCTTATGTCACACCAGGACAAATGGATAAGGCAACCCTAGCCTAAGTTTAGGCTAAAGCACAGTGCTTAAAGCACTCAATGGCTACACTGAAGATCCGTGGTTCGAAAGCACCAGTGGCTCAGGAGAAAGATGTGGCAAATTGCTTTCATGGGAATTAAAGCCCTGAGACCCTCTGGGTCAGTTCTTCTTTGTTCCATGGGCCTCTCTGTGTTGGTATTGACTCCATGGCAGTCATTTAGGTAACTTTCAGGTGTTACTTTATCCACACTTAAATAATGTGGTATTGATTATGCTTTCAAACACTTTGAAGTGTCCGTGGTTGAGCATCAATTTCTCCACTACAATATTCCGGTACTGTCAAATTCTAACAGTCTAATTGGGAAATCGATAAAGAAATAAAAATATATGTGATCATGTGATGAGTTCAACACAGCAGTGCTTCTAATGATCAGGAGAAATGCCGAGGAGGCGGTGAGGGACTGTCTGGGAAGGCAAGGGATCTCAGAGACCAGGAATTGTGGCTGTATTTTAGAAGGCTAATGGGCACTTCTCAGGCACACTGGAGACTATTCAAAACCATGGGGATTGCATTTTCAAAACCTTAATATAAGCCCCTGTGAAATAGGAACCACTGTCTCACTGGAGCCGACGTATGGGCTTATAAGGGCTAATCATTAAGTTACCAAGAATTCTGCAGGCCCTTCGCCTTCATGTTAAAAAACAACAACAACAACAACAAAACAACTCAACTTAGTGAGACAGAATTGATTCAGACTCATAGTGACCTAGGTGAGTTCATGTTAGTAGCTTAACATGGATCAACACCAAAACTAAACCCATTGTCATTAAGTTGATTCTGACTCATAGAGAAACTCTGCAGGGGTTCAGAGACTGTAATTCTTAGGACAGCAGGCAGCCTCGCCTCTCTCTCATGGAACAGCAGGTGGATATTAAACCACAGACTTTGTGGTTAGCAGTCCAATGCTTAGTCCATAACCACCACCACTCTAACTGTGGTCAAGGGGGAGTATTGACACTACTGAAACCGACCAATGCCGCTTTAGACCCTCCACGTCCACTAAGCCCTCCAACGCTCAACACCCCTCTCCAACCAGCAGTTCTGCGAAGTCTCCATGTTATAAGGCAAGGAGTTAAGCTTTCATTCTGAGCACTAAATGACCTTAAGTAAAGAAAATCTGATAGACTCGCTTAAGGAGTATAAGTGTTCTACTACCACTTGGTGTGCTTCTGTTTGTCTTACATCCTTGTTGCTAGTCTTTCTCCCATTTAGTCCAAGGCATCCATTACTTTGGAGGAAATCAAAGATAATTCTGACAGGAATACAAACAAACAAAAAGGGCCGATGTTCAGTTACTGACTTCCACATAAAGCCAAGTCTGGTGTACCAAAGCCAAAGCTATGGTCAGGATTTGGTGGGAATACTTTAAAAGAGAGAGAACACTAAAATTGTTTCCAGATTTCTGGAGGTAAGAGAAATTTCTCAGATAAATATATCATGAAAGGTGATTTGCAGAGGAGAATTACAATACACACATCCTTGTCCTTATTAGTGAGCAATATTTAATAAAATGTTCAAACTGATCCTTCCCATTGAGTACTCTTACTTGCATAGAAAAAAGTGTAATAGAAGGAAAATCTAGAGTCTAATTTTGTTATTATAAATATACATTCAGATCCTATTAACCTCTTCCAAATAAAAAACAATCAAGAAAAAGCCAATTCAGATCTTATTGTCAACACCCATTCCAATGTTTTATTGGGGAGCCTAGCACCCAAAACACTGTGGAGAGACCTCTTACCACCTAATGCAGAGTGTATCAGTACTGCCATTCGCCATGTGGAGGTAAGATGAGAGGCCACTTCTGTAGATGTTTTAAAACTTATTTAAAATTCCCTAATTTGTGTATGTTTTTGGAAAGATGGTTCAATTTATAAAATGGGCTCCCCCCCCCCTTTAAATGACGCCCTGCCATCTGTAGGTGCAGTTGTGGTTCAGTTCATTGGAATAAGCAGTTTTCACTTCACAGTGGTCATCCTTCCAACATCAGGGGTCCTGCTGGACCAGGACAAAGAACAATAAGCGTTGAAGAGTAAGGACATTGGCAATGAGTTTCAGAGAATCATCAAGGCTTTTACAGTTTGGAAAAGGGCTTCCATTTCTTGTTTTCCTGGCCAACCAAGGGCTTATGTGCCCCTTATTAATATACATACCTACTTTTAGTGAATGGCTTTTCACTAACTCATCTCCTTGGTTAAAAGTAACCATCGGGTCATGGTAAAATGAGATCAGTGGGAATGAATGAGCATTTGGAGATATGAATCCACACAGGGGGGCTGGGCAATCTGCTTCCTTAAAAATGAAGCCATGAAAACCCTATGAGGCAGTTGCACTCGGTCCCGCATTAGGTTGCTATTATTCACCGGCATCGGGCTGATTGCAATTCATAGAGAGCCTATAGCATAGCTGGAACGGCCCCTATGGGTTTCTGAGACTGCCAGAGTAGGAAGCTCACCTTCCTCCTGCTGAGCACCTGGTGGTTTCAAATTGCTGACCTTGCTGTTTGCAGCCCAGCTCAGCTCCACTACGCCACCAAGGCTGAGCAGATCACAAACCAGTTTGTTGAGTTTTGTTGTTCATTTTTTGTTGTGTTTTGTTTTGATAGTACATTTTTGTTTGTTTTAATTGCAGCACTAGATTGTGCATCAAAAAGATTTGGCTTCTAAATACTGCATAACAATAAATTCATATGATGTTAATCTATGAATTATTGATCAATTATAGTATCTACATAAAAGAAATGATGAAATGCTCTTGCTCACACCCACGGTTGTCATGTCCCGTAGAGCAGGTGATCAGCTCATAATGGTTTCCCACTATGAGCGCCCATTCTCTTTTCCATAAGTTGGATGCAAGTTATTCAGCCTTCCTGGAGGACACTGCGGTGAGTCCTTCAGAGGACTGAAGGACCCTGGCTGCTCCCACCTGCTGTATCGATTCCCCATCTAGAAATGTGACTTCTAAGTTCACCTGCAGGGAAAAACAAAACAAAGCAAACCACAGGGAGGGCTCTATTATGGCCCAAGTTGACACAACTCAGTTCACACATGGCCACATTTTATTGGTCAAATGACTCAATCAAAATCGCAGAAAAGGCAGTGAAATATATATCTATGTGCCAGCAAATAGGCAAAAGTAAATGACCAATGTGTAGCTTTGTGTCTGATAGAGTTGTACCACGCACATTGACTTGCTTCTAACAGGGTAGCTTTCGGTTTTCTCCACTCAGCTAGGTAAATGACTGTATAATCATCTGCTTCCTAAATCCTAAAATTTCTGGAACATTCTTTCCCATTATATCTGTCTTTGACAGTGTATACTTTTTCTATACCTCTACTGTCAGCTAATTGGTAGACTAGAATACATTAGAAATATATGATTGTGTTCATTTTGTCATGTTTATCCAGAAACCTGAAAACGTATTTGACACAAAGCTTTGCTAATGTTCTATAATGATTCAATCTATAAATCATCTTACCTGTAGAGATTTAAATCTACTCTCTCTATAAAAAAATAAAATACTGACTAGAAGTAATTTTAAAATTTAGTCGTTATTGACCCAGTTGGGAATATATTCCTATTATTTTTATTATAAATCATGTCATACTTGTCTATAGAATTTACTAATTCTAAATATATCTGCTACAGTTAAATATTTTGTTTTTATAGTGATGTAATTTCAGCAAACTATGAAACCACTTTATGAAATCCTAATAAAATATTGAAACCACTTAAAAGCCTATTTATTCCAATTATTTAGCTAAAGCACTGTTATCCATATGGCAGCAGTTTACCCAAATTATAACAATAACAAGGGAGCCGTTGCCTCTGGAGCTTACATATTCTGAGAGAATGATTGCAATTTTGCAATGAAAATAACACCAAGGAATAAAATTTAAATGGAGAAATGAAGAGAAATGGGCCAGAACTGTGATAGTCTGAAAAGAGAATAGAAATCAGTTGAAATGTATGCTATTTCTTTAATAATTTTTAATCCAAGCTAGTAGTGTTTTTCTACAAGTCAAACTAATGAGATTCTCTGAGGGGAAATGATGAGAATAATAACTTGAAGATGGGAAAATGTCTATAGCCAAGGTTTATGTAAAATGCCTGCTGTAGAAAATGAGGCCAAGAAATGAGCACAAATATCTACTTTCATATACATGTCAGCAAAGTCATCTGAATAAACAGAGTTTTATAAATGTTTGGAAGAGTATTTTAAAATTTAACATTTTTAGTTTACTGAGACGCATCAAGGTGTAAGTCATTGCTCTCATTTTAGAGAGAAGGAAACTGAGAGTCAGAGAATTTAAGTGATCCACTTATGGGCACATGTGGTAGTTACATAAGCTGGTGTCAATTGGAGGATAAAGAGTGTAGGGGTGGAATCTAGGCTGTCGATCAGGATACAGCCAATGAGGCCTCTGTGTGGGCATGGCCTTCCCCTACAAATTCTGGAATTCCTTAATTTCCTCCTTGGAGGGGGAGACAGACTCTCTGCTCACTCCCTGGGAGACACTCTATTGACAAGCCTGACTCCCTGTGAGACATCCCTGAGGAGAAACCACATGGACCTACTCTGATGCTGCCCTGGGAACTGGAAAAGCCACAAGGGAACCCCTGCCAGTGCTGAGATGCTTACAATACCACTGGATCCAAAGACGTTCTACCCTCTGGTCTGTGATCATCCTGCATTGGGTGTTATTGCAGGTGGTTTTTGAATCAGAAGAGGACTTTGTAGATTGGTACTGAATATATGGGCTAATATTGAACTTATGAACTTGATCTGGATTTGGCTGGGATGTTTTCTCAATGTTCAATTCCTCTTGTCTATAAAACTCTTTCATATACACAAGAGTGCCTATGAATGTTTCTCTAGTCTACCCAGAATAACACAACATGTAACAAAATTAATTATAGAATTGCCTAACTAAATCAAATTTCCCTGTTGAATAGACTTAAACTATATCCACAGCTAATCCCCACAATAGCATTTTGTTGTTCTATCAAATGTGTCTTATAAGGAAAACTTACTCTAAATTCCAGATTAGAAGATCATTGGTAGTTGCCTGACATCAACTCTGACCCAAGATTCTCCCAAATCAAAACATGAACAAAGAGAGCAAATAAAACCACACATTCTCCTTGCCATCACCATCACTGAATACAGAGATCACATACACATGCACCCACACACATACAACTTTCAAATTATGTATCATTACGAAAAGAACTTTGATGACCACTTACTAATGCAACCTACTGGGTGCAGAAATCAGGGGATGGAAGTTCTAAGAGATTCCATGAGAAAGATAGGAGTAAAAGACTACACTAAAGTATTGGGAAAGTCATTTCCAGAAAGAGAAAATACTTTCTTTGCAAAGTACAAATCCAAATTGAATTGTTAACAGCATAGAGAAAGCCCTTGAAAAGGTGTGGGGCTAGAGGAGGCAATCACAGAAAGCAGATCCTTGGTGGATAGTCATCTGTGGACAGAATGGCTGATGACTCTTTGAGATGAAGCAGTGAAGGGAAATAAGAAATCGAGAAAGGATATTAAAGATCCTGTAGAAATGGAAGAATAAAAAGTGGCATAATCTTTCACCATTATCATCACCAACAACATCTATAAATCAAACAGAATAAGAGGGAAGGAATTAAAAATTGAATATTCATGCAATGGGAGCTTGAGTTTTTAAAAGAGTAAGAATAGGAATAAAGCAGACCATGACTACACAAAACTACAGTGAAACAGCAGAAAATGTAAATTTAATGCTGAAGAAAAAAATAACCCACAACCAACCAACCATAAAGTTGAAAGAAAAAGGAAAACAACACTCAAGACCGCAGTAGCTGTCCTCCAAAAGAAATTAGAAATATGGTGGGGGTGGGGGGTGGGGGGGGAACATGAGACTAAAATGAAAAAATAAAGAAGAGAAATGGAAAATAAAAACAAAAATAAATGAAAGGAGAGCTGATAGAACTCAGGAAAAATAAAAAAAATCACATGAGAAATGATTATTACAAAATGCAAGAAAATAGATTAACATGAAATCTCGGTAAATGATATTGAAAGGCAGTAGAAAAGAAAGAAAGAAAATGATAGAGGAAAACATGAGATGGGTCAGAGAAAATAGACACCATAGGAAGTAGGCAAGGTTGTCCAATATAAATATAACGGATGACCTTGATGAAAGCCACTAAACAGCATTTTCAGATAGAGTATTTTAAAACTACAAAAATAAAATAATACCTGCCTATAGTGAAAGGACCCAACAAATACAACACTGACCCAAAAAGGAAATGCAAAAACATATAGAAGCCAACCTAGTACATGTTTACAGAAAAAGGAAAACATCATAATATTTTAGGTAAAAATATGAAATGATGTTCAAATTATAACCGTTAAACTGGCAGCAAACGTCTCAAAAGCAGCAAACCCAGGATTCTGTGAGGTAGCATTTTCAAGAAACGTAAAGAAAGTGCCGGCACAAGAACACTCTCTCTCATTACACTGCTCTTCAAACCGTTTTGAATGGACAAACTTACAAAATGCGGCACACAGCGGCGATTCTAAAGAATCTACTAGTACTTCAGCTTCACCCAACCATTAGATAACTCGAACTCATCTTTGGAAAAAATTATAAAAGTTAAGCATTTCATATAAGTCATTTCAAACTGGAGACTAAAATAACAGTAGGGTCTTGAGTAGAATAATGTGAAAGCAGTATATGTGCAGAGAAAATATAAATGATCCACCTAAAACAGACAGATAATAAGCAAGAAAGAAAGAGGGAGAATATGATAAGTTTAATCATGACAAGTGAGGAAAAATAGACATAACAGAAAAGAGTAAATTAGTAAAACACTCAAAATTTAGAAAAAAAGCAAAAGTAAATTGAAAAGAAATTTATTCAACATGAAAAAAATAAATTAGTGGAGAACATAAAAACAGCAGATAAAAGTTAAATTCAAATCTTGGTTTTCTTCAAGTCAACAGAATAGAAAAATCACAAGCTAATCACAAATATATAAAAATAAGGAATTACAAGGAGTAAATAACTCTGAATACAGGATGCTTATTTATGCAAATTAAACTATATAAGAAATGGTTATTTTCTTAAAGGATAGCAGTTATCAAACAAACCCCAGTAGAAGTGGTATGCATACACAGGCCAGTCTCCAAAGAAAAGGTTAGAGAACAATTTCCCCTAAACATCTATCTCACAACAAAGCACCAGGTCCAGGTGCTTTCTCAGAGGAACTTTTTAAAATCTCTATTGATAAGATAATCTTAGCATTATGCTTACTGTGTAGAACACAGGTTCTCAAACTTAATTTCCTACCATCCCTTTTCAGAAAAAATTTTTTACTCAGCCCCAAATTTTAAAATTTGGTACAGTAGACCGTAATCCAGGGTAAAATTTCAGTGTCTGCTTTTGTAGGCACCCTGGAGTGTGCTAACACCCCCAAGAGGTGGTATCATTCCCCCACCATGGGAAACACTGGTATCGAACATAAGAGATAAAGGGAAATCTCCACGTCATTTTTATGATGCAATTGGAAAAATGACATATCAACTTGAAAGATAATAACTAGCAGAAAGTGATACAAGTACAAATAAGATGTCTGAAAGTATGTTAGCAAATGTATTGATACCATATTAATATGTTAAAGGAGAAAATAAAATGATTACCTCCAAAGACAATGAAACACTTTGGCAAAATTCAATATTCATTCCTGAAATAAAAGGAACCCTAGTGGCACAATTGTGAAGCCCGGGGATGGCACCCAATTGGGGGCGAGGGGTGGTGGGGTGAACGCCTGAGCTACTCCAGAGGAGAAAGATGTGCCAGTCTGTCTTCATAAAGATGCACAACCTGGGGCACTCTCTGAATGGCACTGACGTGATGGCAACAGGAAGACTTGAGACCGAATAAAAGTCTTGAAACTGAAGAAATGGATGGATGCTCCCTTATTATGACGGTGATGTATCTCCATCTTGTGATATGTAGATTAGTGATATCCCAAAGGTCCCCATACCCTAATCCCCAGCCCATGAATACTACCTTATAATATATGGTGAAAGCAATTCAAGAGATATGATTTTAAGCTAAAGATCTTGCTTGAGATGGAAAGATTATCCTGGATTTTCCTGGTGGGCTCAGGGTATTCACAAGGGTCCTCTAAAGGGAAAGAGTGTGATGATCAAAGTCAGAGAGGAATGTGAAAATGTCACCCTGCTGGCTTTGAAATGGAAAATTGGAAATAAATGGGAAAACAAGGAATAAAGGCAGCTTCTAAACTTTCCACCCAGCCACCTCCCCCCACCCCGCAACAAAAAGTGCTATGTCCTCAATTTTGAATCATCGCAACCATATGAGACGTAAATAACAGATCTCCCAGTGTTGGTGTTGGTGCTAGGGGTCACTGAGCTGGGTCACATTCATAGCCCCCAATGTACAAAAGAAGGAAGCATGGCGCAAGCTGGCACCATCCTCACTTGTTGCTGTCTGGACTCCTTGTGGCAAACATTGTGTCAATCCACCCCTGGAGGGCCTTCCTCTTTTTCACTCACCCTTTACCCCACCTAGCAGCAGCGTACCATGGGGAAAGGTTAAAAGCATTGGGAAGCAGGAGTCATGGTAACAGGAAACGCAGGGAAGAAGTGGGAAAAGTGATGAACTAGCGAAGGGATTGAGATAAATGAGATAATCTACCAGCAGATGCTCTAGAGCAGTCAGGTGCATGAATTGGCATGCAAAACGAATAGGTGTATGGGGTGGGGTGGGGGCTGCGGGAATGAAACTACATACACACACACACACACACACACACGCACACACACATACAATATATTTATATATATATATGTATATGTGACATATATGTGTAACCTATGTGTATGAGAGAGGATATTTGTCTATGTGCATTTACCTTTGCTGCAAATATATTTGTGAATGTGGTGAAGCATATAACCTGCAAGCGCATAGTCCTAACCACACATGTTCAGGGAAAGAGTCACTGGTCCTAAGGGATTATGAGCACAGCCTTCGGTACATCAAGGTCAATGGCATAACAGAATCGACACATATTCTGTATGCTCCTTAGCGTCAAGGATGGCTAGACGTCATCTCATGAGCATGTTGTCAGGAGAGCCCAGTCCCTGGAAAAGGACATCACTTGGTAAAGTCGAGGGTCGGCGGAAAGAGGAAGCCCTTCGAGGAGAGCGACAGACACAGTGGCTGCATCCACCAGATCAAACAGGAGCACAGGGTGAGGCAGTGTTTCACTTTGTTGAGCATTAGGGTCCCTATGAGGAGGACCAACAAGAACAAGAACAACATACCCTACTTTGGTGAGTGCTAAGTGGTGTCTTCAACAGTCATCTGAGATTCAACTACGGGTCTCTCGTGTCCAAGGGGAAGAAGAGTGACACAAACCCACACACGTGTGGAAACAATTAGTCCAGTGTCCTGAGGGGCCCCTCAAACATCAGTCTCCACAACCCTGAGACCAGAAGAGTTAGCTGATGCCCCGTTCCCACTACCAACTACCCTGACGGGGCCACCACTAGAGACACCTGGATGGAGTAGAAGAAAAATCTAGAACAAATCTGGAAATTATAACACTAACTAGGTTTCCTGGTCATCTACAAACGGCCCATAGCTAACCTTCGGGTCTGGAAGTGAATACGCCTATGTGGCTCCTATGTTAACCAAACAGAGACAGGGTTGTATGGGGAACAGCAATACTAGTGAGGTAGCGAGGTGCTCAAGTACTCACACCTTAACATAATCAAACATTTAGCATCATTCGGGCAGCATTCTACCCAAGAACCACGTTTAAAAGAGTTAGGAAAGCAGGAGAATTGGAAATAGAAACCACAGGGAGGAGGAAGGAAAAGTAACGGAACATTGGCGGGGACTGCAGCAAGTGAGATGAAATAAAATAGATATGAATTGTGGAATTAAAATGCCTGAGCTACTCTGTAAACCTTCACCAAATTTACAAGAAAATGCTTTTTAAAAAATGATAAAATGTTTAAACTAAAATAAAGGCCGCTTCTAGAAATTGTAAGAGCAAACAGCAGAGAGGAGAAGGGGGCAGCGGAGAGAGGAAGGAGTCCCTCTAGACACTTCAGAAGAACAGCCCTGCCAACATCCTGATTGTATTCTTATAAAGTCCACGCATTGTTAGGGGACTATAAGATATGACATTTGCATTATTTTAAGGCAATTCTTGTTTGTAAGTGTACAAGCCAGGCAATTCTGACTGATAGCAATGAATGTACAACAAAGGGAAACACTGCCCAGCCCTGCAGCTCTGTCTCCACAATGGTTGCTGTATTTCAGCCCACAGTGGTAGCCACTGTGTCAATCCATCCCACTGAGAGTCTTCCCCATGTGTTTTCTGACCTTCTATTTTATCAAGAACCAGGTCTTTTTCCAGGAACTGGTTCCTCCTGATAGCACGCCCAAATGTATGAGACAAAGTGTCACCTACGTTGCTTCCAAGGACCACCCTGAATGTACTCCTCCAAGATAGACCTATTTGTTCTTCTGGCAGTTCGTGGTTTGCCAACACCATTATTCGAATGCATCAATTATTGTTGTGTGGTTTGCAATAAAGACTTCACTCCTGTGGCCGGCATATGATCTGGGAAATGTTGCAGATATTCGCACTCAGGTCAAGGAGAGGTCAAAAGTTCACCATCTTTATGATTACCAACATTCTTTTTTCTGAATCAATGCCACAGAACGCAACACCGCCCAATCCCATGCCCTTCTCCTCGCAATCTTACCCGATGTTTGAGTTCAGGGAGCAGCTACGAGAAGTCAATTCATCTTCTTGAGAGTCTTCCTCTCTTCGGCTGACCATCTTCTAAGATACCCAAAGTACTTGAGACAAAGTTTTGCCATTCTCGCTTCCAAGAAGTAACCTAGCCGTATTTCTTCCAAAATATATCCCTTCATTCTTCTGGCAATCAATAATATTTTCAATGTTCTTCACCAGCACCATCATCCCAAATCACCAATTCTTCTGTCTTCCCGGCTCATTGTCTCGCTGTCACGTGGGCATGAAGCAGTTGACAACACCATGACTCAGGCCATGTGCATGTTAGTTCTCACGATGACATCTCTACTTTTTAACTCTCCACACAGGCCTTTTGTAGCAGATTTGCCCAGTGTAGTATGTCATTTGATTTCTTAACTTCTACTCCCATGAACATGGATCATGGATCCAAGTAAAATAAAGTCTCTGATGATTAACATTTTCTCTATGTATGGTGTTCTCCATTGATCTGTTCTGAGAATTTTTGTTTTCTTTCAATTGAGGTATAATCCACGCTGAAGCTTGGAGTCTGTGACTGTCCTCCGTGAGTGCTTCAAGTCCTCTTCGCTTTCTGCAAACAAAATCGTGTCCTCTGCGTATCAAAATGTGTTCGTAAATCTTCCTCTGATACTAAGGTCACATTCTTCATCATCTAGTAAAGACTCTTGTATTCTTTACTCGCATCCAGATTGAATAAGTGTGGTGAGAGGATACAACCTGACACGTGCACCTCTCTCCTGCTTTGAAACCATTCAGGACCCCCTTGTGCCTGTCACCTGCCATGGAGTCAGTTCCAACCCAGTCACCCCTGTCTGGTCCTGCATCACCTTCACATTTGTTAGGTTTGGGTCAACTGTTTCATGTCTTTAGAATCGAGTTTGAATTCTGGTCATTTCCCTGCTGATGTTCTGTCGCAACGGTTTTTGAAAAACTTTTCATCAAATTTTACTTGCTTGCTTATAATATTGTTAGAGAATTCTCACAATCTCTTGGGTCACTTTTCTTTTGAATAAGCACAAATTGATCAACAGATGGATACTTCCTTCATTATTCAATATCTTGCACACGTCATCCGGCATTGAAACATGAGTCTTGAGGGATTTCTTCAGTTCTTTCACCTGGATAAATTCTGAGTGTGTTGTACTCACTTGTCTTTCTAACTCAAGGTAGTTCCACATTTCATTATACTTTACTTTCTCTTTTCTACCTGCCCTTTGATATTTTAAGTTCAGGTCTTTTAATTCATCATTTTTTCCCATAGGCTTCAGCCACGCTGTGATCAGGAGAAAATTTCAGAGTCTCATTTGATATCTACTTTTGTCTTTAAAAAAAATCTGCCTTTTTAATGACCTTTTGATTTCTCAATATACGATGTTTTTTATGTCATCCCACAACTCCTCAGCTCTTCGGTGAGTAATGTCAACGCTATCTGTGAGATGGTCTCGAAATCTAGAAGGAATGTACTCAAGGTGGGTTTTTTGCCTCTTGTGGTTTTGTTTGGATTTTCTTCAGCTTCAACTTCAACTTGCATTTGGGAAACTGAGGTTCCATTCCACAGCTGCTCCCTAGACTGGCTGATGGTACTAAGTTTCTCGATGATCTCTTTTAATAGATTTAGATTATGATTCCAGTGCATTCCATCTGGCAATATCTATGCGTGTAATCATTCTATATGTTATTGACAAAAGTTATTTGTATCTC
>NW_022103900.1:50095604-50097650 GCF_000313985.2 Echinops telfairi
ATGCCAAGGGCTCAAGTAGAAAACAGGTGTTTTGAGAATGATGATGGCAACATATGTACGAATGTGCTGGACACAATTGATGTATGTATGGATTGTGATGAGAGTTGTATGAGCCCCTAATAAAATGATCTAAAAAAAAGTTATTTTTAATCAATAACTCATTGGTCTTCTAAAAATCATGTGACCTCCAGGCTTAGTTCTCTCACTGGTGCTGTGTTTCCAACTATGTATGCTTGCTCTTTGTTTCTAACTTTCACATTCCAATCACCAATAATTATCAATGCAGCCTAATTGTGTGTTTGACCATTTTTTCGGGTACAGGTTTTAGAAAGGTTCTTCAATTTCCTCATCAATGAATTGATTAGTACATACATTTGAATAAAAGTGGGTGTAAGGATATGTTATTCTAACATTGGCCATACTGTATTTCAGGATAGATTTAAAATGCTCTTTTCAATGATGAACATTTGCCTTTTTTGGTAGAGTAAACCGTCTGGTTGTCTGGTTGAAGAAGGCTAATGCAGTCCATTTCAGCTCATTATTGGCTAGGATACCAAGCTTTATGCATTCTATTTTATTCTTGACAATTCCTTATTTTCTTAGATTCCTACTCCATGCAATCAATGCCCCAATTATTCATAGATCCTAGCAGCTGTTTCTTATTATTTTGAGTTGTACCACATTAGCAAAGGTCCCCAAAGCTTTGTTGCATTCACATTACTAAAGTCAGTTCTGGTTGGTGAAGGCAGGTTTTCCCCACGTATGTTTTAGATGCTTTCCCTGGTGACTTAGTAGACTAGGCATTGAGCTGCTAATCACAAGGTCAGCAGTTTGAGCCCACCAGCCACCCTGTGGGAGAAAGATGAGGATGTCTGTTCCTATAAATATTTAAATTATTGGAAACTCCAAAGCATAGTTCTACTTTATTCTATAGGGTCACTGTGAATCAGAAACAATTCCATCACAGTGAGTATTCTGAAATCATCAAATTGAAGGGCCCAACTTCTGGCATTATGTCAGACATTACTCCACTCCTACTCCTAATGTCTTCAGTGGGTAATTTTTCAGAAGTGAACTTTCAGGTCGTCCTAGGCTTTTCTGTCTAGATGCTCCGCTGAAACCCGTCCACTATGATCACTGTGCAGGCATCTGAAATAGCGGGAATATAGCATCTAGCATGATGGCAACACACCGGGGGGCAACACACCAGCTACCCTTGTAGAACAAACTGCACTGCAGGCGATGGGGCACAGGAAGTGCAAAGAAAACACAAAAGAGCAGTAAGACCTGGGCTTTACAGAAAATTATTATTTTGTAGTCTTAAAATGTACTACCTTTCAGGCACTGAGGGGGATTTAAGGAGATTTAAGGGGAATTCACAAAGTACTTATTTAAATAAAGTGCTTGGAGCATGTAAAGTATGTTTAAATTGTACCAACTAATCACAACTCCTACAAGATTGCCCATAGCAAATGTTACCAATCTCTACCAAAATAAAGCCCATGCAATAAATATGAACTACTTTTCTGTTCATATAAACAGCCTTCCAAGTATATAGGTCATATTTCTTAACTCAGACATATTTCTTCTTTTAGGAACAAAAAGGAAATGTGAAACAAAAATTGAATAGAAAGGACTACTTTTTCCCTAAGCTAAGGTATTGTCAACGGTTCACTAGTGGTGTCATTAATATCTAAGAAAGACTGGTGTAGGACAGCAGTTTTAGGATGTAGTAATGAAACTTCTGAGAAATTACTGTTAAAATCAAAGAGTGATCGGTCTCAACCTTTCTGCTGGATCACAGAGAGGTTGTGGAGGTGGATCTGGCAACTTTATGGGTCGTGGAGGAAACTTTGGAGGTGGTGGAGGGAACTTTGGCTGTGGTGGGAACTTTGGTGGAAGAGGAGGCTATGGTGGTGGAGGTGGTGGCAGCAGAGGTAGTTATGGAGGAGGTGATGGTGGTGATAATGGTTTTGGAGGTGATGGTGGCAACTATGGCGGAGGTCCCGGTTATAGTAGTAGAGGGGGCTATGGTGGTGGAGGACC
>NW_022103900.1:50097802-50099410 GCF_000313985.2 Echinops telfairi
GTGGTTATGGATCTGGTGGTGGAAGTGGTGGATATGGTAGCAGAAGGTTCTAAAATTTCAGAAGAAAAGGGCTACAGTTCTTAGCAGGAGAGAGAGCGAGGAGTGTCAGGAAAGCTGCAGGTTACTTTGAGACAGTCGTCCCAAATGCTAGAGGAGCTGTAAAATCTGCCACCGAAGGAGTGATGATCCATAGTCAGAAACGTGACTGCAGCTTCAACAGGAAACCCTTCTTGTTCAGGACTGGCATAGCCAAAGTTTGCAAAAGTGCAGCTATTGATGAATGCAATGTAGTGTCAATTAGGTGTACATTCCTGAGGTCTTTTATCTGTTGTAGCTTTGTCTTTTTCTTTTCATTACATCAGGTATATTGCCCTGTAAATTGTGGTAGTGGGACCAGGAATAAAAAATTAAGGAATTTTTAACTTTTCAATATTTGTGTAGTTCAGTTTTTCTACATTTTAGTACAGAAACTTTAACAAAATGCAGTTTTGAAGGTGTTTCCTTGTGAGTTAACAAGTAAAGAAGATCATTGTTAATCACTATTTTGTATGAATTTTGCTAAAGTTAACTGTAAAGAAACACCTGCTGACTTGCAGTTTAAGGGGAATCTATTCTCCCATTTCCAAACCATGATACGAATGGGCGCTGACACGTGGAGAGAATAGATATTTGTATGTTTGCAATGTGTCTTTTAGATAACAACTAGGATTGGGTATTTCAATTAGTATATTTGTGAATTTAATAGCATTAAGATTTACCTTCAATGAAAAAAATCTCAAAATTCCTATATGGTTTTTGTGAATTTTCTTTAAAAATGTATTTCAGATATCATTTAGTGTAGCCTTGCTAAGAGTCCTAGCTGTGTTCAGAAAATACACATTTACTTTGGTCACATTTGAACTGCTGCCATATTTTATTTGAGTGTAACTGTCTGCTGCCCCCTGCTTAAATTATGGAATGGGGTAGTGGTTTTTTTTACTTTAAAAACCATTCTTAAATAAACTTTAAAGTAACAGACCACTAAGACTGCTGTATCCAAGCACATTAGTGGCTATCTTTTAAAAACATTCTTTTTGAAGCACAAGAGGCATAACAAATCTTCAGTTTTTTCCCTTGGTTAAATTTTTTTTTAATTGATATAAGCTCGCAGAGCAAGAGAATAAAAATCATGCATTGTTGAACCCTTAAAAAAAATCAAAGAGTGAAAAGTTAGAAATCTAAATAAGACAAACAAATAAAAACAACGACCTTTAAGCCCAGTAGGTAACCAATGATGGAGTAAACACAAAACAAAAAAAATGAATACAAGCATTTGCGATCCAAAGGGCACTATTTATCCAAGGAAGCGGTTCAGGTTAGGAAAGGAGGAGGCATGGAGACAGAAAGCCCAGGAGAAAGTACATGGGATCCCGAGAATACACTGCGGGAAATAGGGAAATGCCGTAAGACAGGTGAAACGCGATGTGTGAGAATTCCTTGTTGAATGTAAAACGAATGCTCTGCTCGGTTCACACACACAAATTAGTTTTCTCAAGAATCACGCAACAACCTGCCACCTTTTAATTTTAACTATGAAGGGGAAACTGTCCCAGGTGATTGTCAGAAGCA
>NW_022103900.1:50100572-50110717 GCF_000313985.2 Echinops telfairi
TTGCAGCTTTCAGTATGGATTACAACTCAATGTAAGGAAGACCAAAATCCTCACAACCGGATCAATAAGTAACATCATGATAAACGCAGAAAAGGTTGAAGTCAAGGATTTTGTGTTACTTGAATCCACAATCAATGCTTATGGAAGCAGCAGTCAAGAGATCAAAAGGCATGTTGCATTAGATAAATCTGCTGCACAAGATCTGCTTAGAGTATTATTGAAAAGCAAAGATGTTACTTTCAAGATTAAGGTGCACCTGATCGAAACCATGATGGTCTCCATTATATGCATGTGAAAGTTGGACATTGAATAAAGAAGAGTGTATAAGAATCAATGCATTTGAACTGTGGTGCTGGAGAAAAATATTGAAAGTACCATAAACTGCTAAAGAATAAAACTGATCTGTATTGGCAGAAGTAAGGTCAGACTGCTCCTTAGAAGCAAGGACAGCAAGACTTTGTCTTACATTCTTTGGACATTTTCAGAAGAGACCAGTCCCTGGAGAAAGACATTATATTTGATAAAATGGAGGAGTGGCGAAAAAGAGGAAGTCCCTCAACAAGATGGACTGACTCAGTGGCTGCATCAATGGGCTCAGGCTTAGGAACAATTGTGGGGATGGCACAGGACCTTGCAGGGTTTCTGCTGTTGTACAGGGTCACTATAGGTCAGAACTGACTCACTAGCAACTAACAAAGACAGCCATGTCAGTTGTTTCCATCTTCTCTTATATAGGCATAGGAGTGCGTACATCAGCTCTTGCTATGGTGTTTATTTCTTAAGAGTATTTGTCAAGTAGAGGATTTGCTGGGTCACATGGCATTTCTATTCCCATTTGTTTGAAGAAGCACCATACCACTTTCCACAGTGGTTGTATATACTCTTTCACAGTACTTTGGAACAGTCTTTGATGATAAAGATAAATTTCTAGTTACACCAGAAGTCAAGAACTTCCAACTCTTAGCCACTCTATAGGACAGAGTAGAACTTTGAAAACTGTAAATGTTTAAAGAAACAGATGGTCTTATAGTTCTCAGCTGAAAAAATAACATATTTTCTAGAATGTTTCACATCCATAATAAAAAAAAATGAGTGAATTTTTATGAAATGTATTTGAGCCTTGTTAGCAAAACCCTGGTAGAATATGTCAGCAGAGTTCATCAAGTTGAATAAAAATGATACAATATAATCAACACATGATCACACAGAAGTAATATTTTCGTCTTTTCCATGGAGTCATAGAAGGCTGAAGAATAAGAAGGTGTACCCCCAAGAACCAAAATCCCCCCCAAATTTATGTAATTTTAAAAAAAATTAATTTTTTAATACTCATTTTATTAGGGGTCAATTTTTAAAATTTTAAAATTTTTTACAAAAAAAAACTTTTCACCTTCAAAGTACTTTCCATTACACTTAATACATTTGCAAATTTATGATTCCATTCTTGGAAACATTTTTCAAACTCATCTGTGTGGATGGCTGACAGCACCTCCCTCATTTTTCCTTCATCTCTTCTATGTCCTCGAATTGCTGTCCTTTCATGTCCTTCATTCATGGAAACAAAAAGAAGTCCCACCAAGTGAGGTCAGGTGAGTAAAGTGCATGCAGCAACACAGGCATGCTGTTTTTGGTAAAAACCCGTGCACTGAGATGGCTGCATGAGTAGGTGCATTGTCGTGTTGGCAAAACCAGTCCTGTCTGCCACAAATCAGGCCTTTTTTGTTGCACACTTTTACGCGATTTCTTTAGAACCTCTAAATAGCTTGACTGATAGTCTGACCTGATGGAATGAATTCCAAATGCAATACAACATTTCACCTTTTTTGGAATGAGAAAACCACTCGTCCATTTGAGTTTTCCCCCATAGTGCTGTCCTTGTAAGGTTTGTTCAAATCATAACAGTTTCTGAAGCATTTTTCCTGGGCCAGAAACAAACTTTCACAGTCACATGCTGTTCTCTTAAATAGGCAATCACAAAAAATGAAATTTGAGAAAAACTGATTTCACAAAAAAATTTACTGTGACCAGAGAAACTTCTCAGGTGACACCACTGGATGCAGTAACTCAGAGCAAGTTGCTTGATGCTCACCTAGTGGAAAAATTGCTTACTACAAAAACTCCGCTCTGACCAATGCAATTCCAGTTTTGGGGGTACACACCTTGTAGAAGTGTCCCCACTTGAAGAAATATTTTCCTAGTAACCTAATGATTTTGTGAGGCACTTAAAATTATTTGATGACTTAGTCAAAATAGTGTTACAGATTTTTAGTTCATCATGATGGCTGCAATTCAAGAAAGAAAATGATAAAGTCAAAGGGGAAAAAAGACAAAATATCTTATAGGATGGTATAAGGCTCATGGAGAAAGAGTAGAATTCTATGAAAACAGTTTATAAAGAATCCCACACACGTTCCAAGGATAATAATCAATATTATTTGCTTCATCTTGGGGCTTCAGAGAACCTGACAATAAAAAGCAGCAAATCACTTTTCAATGGATCTGCCAATTGCACACAGAATACGATCGAAATAAGCTAAAACATTTCATAAAATCTTCATCTGTGAAGTGTATGGGGAGAAAGATATCCATGAACAGCAAAAGATAGGTTTTGGAACCCCTGCCAATTATCTCTGGATCTCCATGAAAAAGCACCCGATGATCACAGTTAATCCCGTAATTCAAGTACTGTTGATAGGCATCTTAATTGTAAAGAAAATTGGTAAGAGAACAATGCTTCTATTTCAGATCTTCAAGGGAAAATTAAATGCATATGTTCCACAGTTTATCTGAGATTGTATTGTGAGATTTCACAGTGTAAGGTAAAACAGCCCAAGTCATTTTGAAATCTATACCATTGCTTTCAAAAGACTTAATCCACTCTCTCTACAGGCATGTGATTCTAATGATAGTGCATGCTTTCTTATGAAGGCAAAGCAAAAGAACCGCAAGCTCACATGTGGGTACAACAATACAACAGGAAATAGAAACCCCAGGTATGAACTCTGAGTGATGACAACAAACAAAAACAATTAAATGAAAAATAAATATTTGTTCAAAGAAGTAGGAGCATTTACAGAATCATCATCCAGAATTTAGAGTGGGCTTGAATTTTGATCAGTATTCTGAAGCCCTTGAGGGGAAAATAAATAAATACATGAAGTAAGCACTTGGTCATCTGTTACTACAAGGGCCTGTTTCTTTTGCTTTGTTTTTTATTTTTACTGGTTGTGTCTTGATAAACATTTGGAAATACATGACATACCTTCTAAATTGCACTGTTAATTACACACAAACATTCAGAGCATGGCCTTGTTAGACTTTCTAAAAAAAAAAAAATGCCTCCTTTAAATTAAAAACAAAACCCACAACAGAAATTCTATTAAAGTTCACCTCTATAGAAAATCATAAGGAAGTCTCTGTTTGTTTTGTTTGTTTGTTTTGTTTTGTATAAATTTAGGTGAACACAGGTAGACAATGAATGGCACCTACCTTAACAGAGCGTTTCGCCCATCACTTCTGGCACACCAAATTTGCCGGGTCTGATAACCTATCTCTAAGTCCCACGGCTTAGAATGGTGATGGGGTTTGTAACTTGGATGTCGAAAGGCATCCTTTGAGTCAGAGGGAAAATCCAAACCAGTTCTTGCGCTTAGGTTAATTTCCTTAAAAAGAGGCAGGCTACATTGACTCCATGGGCCAACCTTGAGCCGAAAAGTGTAGTCTTCTTCCCCGCGCGGGCAGGAGACGGGAGTCTCGCAGGCCCTAGACTCTGTCAAGTTCGGACACGGGAGGCCCCCGAAGAGCGGAGGTGAGAGGACCGCGCGAGTCCTGTGCTGCAGCTTCTGGCCGCACCCCGTGCCGCACGGGGACCACGGGGAGAACTCAGAAACCACACAGTCCCGGGGGCACGGAATGAGGCAGGCCTGCTCCGTGGGAGGCTGGTGGGCAAAGTGGTCACAAATTCCGTCGGCAACCACAGTTCTGTTCAGGGTCTGCAGGCAGCGCACGGTCCGGCGCTGCAGCCCGTGCTGCGCGGTCACACACTGGGCAGCCCGCGGCGTGCCCTCCCCACGGGCGGAAGGTGCCAGCCCGCAGCGCTGCCACTCGGACACCTCCCACTGGAAGAGGTCACGGTGCCAGTCGCAGACTCGGAAACAGCTTCTTTCCTGGGCGGGCTGGTGGCTTTCATCACAGCTCGACCGGTGGCTTGTCCACCCTTCCACATGGAAACACCACACAGCGCGACTCTGGACTCCAGCAGGCCCGCAGGCTCCAGTACACCTTCCCCAGGGGCCTAGAGACAGGAAAACAAGGGGTGTCAGTGACTCGTCCGTGACAGGCGACAATCTTGGGGAGACACTAGTGTCCAGAGGCTCGCTCTGCAAACACACAGCACCAGGGTGAAGTGCAGAAGTGGAGGCGAGACGGAGACAATGCCAAGTACAATTTAGTGTTTAAGAATGTGGACACCGAATGCACTTGCCTTTGTTGAAACCAAGGCTCAATCTCTTACCAACAGTGTACCCTTTCACAAATTATGTCGGCTTCCTAAACCTGCCTTCCGTGCCTGATATCAGGTAGAAGATATTAAAAGCTTTGGCTCGCAGAATTGTTCAGAGGATCAGCGTTACAAAGTGGATTGGGTAGACAACACACATTTATTGAATGGTAAGTTTCATTATGATTATTATGTGCCAAAGCCTATATATCTAATTCAGAATTAATACTCTCTAGTTAGGTAGTGTTTCATCGAAAAGAAAAGCCCTAAATCCCAGGTTTTAATAAAGTAGGATTTCCCATATCTCCGACCCTTCAGCTCTTAATTCTAAATTGTGCAGAAAAGAGAGTGAGGCCTCTGGTTACCAGTATACGACTGGCACTCCTGTTTGGAAGAGACAGAAATGTGCCCTTATTTTGAAATGACAGAACCTCCCTCCACTCACAACAGACTTTTCCTCACAATCCCATCTCTCGTGCTGTGTGTACCTCATTTAAATACGAACTGAAAAGGCTCTGAATCCATTCTCGGAGTGAACACAAAACCAAACCCAGGCCACGGACGCTAGTCAGACTCATGGTGTACCAGCTAAGGAAGAACTACATGCATTGTTAGGCAACCCACGCAATTGACCTGAAGATGCACTTAGGAACGGAGCTGGTCTGTAACCCAGGAATTACCTCTAAGTTTCAAAAATAACATGCCCAACTATACTAACTTGGTTTTCACTTTCTTTCTTTCTTTATTTTTAAGATACATAAAGATCCATTGGTTAATGCAACTAGGACGCACAGGAACCTGCAGAACTCAAGGTTTCCCATATTCTCAGAAATATGGGAAATGGTAATGCATGTTGACCACAAAAAAAGGAAGTACTTGGGGTACTCTTGAAATGACAAACATAACTCTTGGTGAGGCAACGCAGAAGGGCAGCCCAGGAAATGCAGGATTCACTGTTTTCCTTCACAACCAAGCAAGTCCAGGAGGTAAGGGTTGAGCTGAGAGAAGTGAAATGTTCCAGGCTCCACTGAGTAGAGGCAGGCTAAGCACCAGAAGGATTCTCTCTTCCTTTATGTTCATGAATCTCCTTGAGGTAAGTTTGGAGCTGAGGTATGTGAAACCTCTGGAGGCACCATTGAACTGATATAAAAGCAACTCCTTGTGGAAACGTTGTGGTGAAACACCTGAACTTTCCCAATAACGTGTTTTAACGCAACTCAAGTATCTTCCTTTGGCAATGTTGTGGGTAGAGGAAAATATGGAGCTCAAGGAAGTAAAAATTCTAAAGACACCACTGAAGGGAGGTTCACACAGCTATGGGAGTATGTAAGTCTGGGAACTTTAGAGAAACAAATCCACAGAAACTCATGTATAAGAGAGAGTTTTATATAAGGTTAAGTACACATCAAGAAAACATCCCTACCCAGAGCTGCCCAAGCTCACAAGTACAACATTAGCCCATATGTTCACCACCAAACACAAAGTCCTCTTCCATCTCACAAAAGAGACGAAATTAGACCGACTGTAGGGGGAAAGACAAGTTAGTGAAAGGGTAATCATCTCAGGATACTCGGGGTCTCCACACAGCTACTCCAGTACCCAGGGCTGCATCACGGTAAGTCCATGTGCTTCTGCTCAGGGATGTCTTGCAGGAAGTGAGCCTTGAAAGCAAAAGCAGTTGACTGGCTAAGGCAGCTGCACCCTGGTCCAACCACCACAAAGCAAGAGCAGTTTTCACTTTCTAAATAACTGTCCTAGGTTGTCCAATTACCATATATACTCATGTATAAGCCGAGTTTTTCAGTACATTTTTAATGCAGTTTTTGTGGTGAAATTAGGTGTCTTGGCTAATATTCGGGTCACCTTATACTCAAGTATATACGGTATTTACAATTTTTAAAATTTTGATACAAAGCAAAGCAGCAAACAGGGGCAAATTACCCAAATAAGCATGGTCAGCATGGGCCTACTTTGTTTGCATCTTTACATATTAATAAGTAATCACTAAGAAGCCCATGTTTGCCTTGCTATTAAGTACCAGGAAGCTTGTGCTTACCTGACTGATTGGATAATCTAACACTGGCAGTAAAGGAGGAATTGCCTGTAAAAAGGCCCACAGCATCCTTGAAATGTCTTGTTTTAAAATAATTAATTCATATTTGTGGGAAAGAGTCCAGTAAATGGACAGACAAGCAAACTGTCCATGGATATTTATAACACTTTGGCATCCCATCTATAGACATGCCAGCCGATTTAACCAGAAGGCTAGTCACAGACCTTTTCACGGGGGCAGCAAGGGCTCACACTTTGTGGCAGTAGCTTTAAACAAAAGAAAAGCAAAAATAGTCGACCCTGAAAAAAGTCTCATCAGTGTAACCATGTGACCTTTGCCTGGAATCAGGAGAGCAACACGGCTGGATATAGTTTTGATTTTCGCAGGCAGAAAATGAAAGTGCATTCTCTCTCGTTTTCTTTTCCTCAAGTCTAATCCAATCACTCACCCCAAATGTTTTTAAACCGCCTCATGGAATGCATTTTGACGTGCATCCATTATTCCATCGGGAGTAAGAGCTGTGGGCCTGCACCTATGCATCCTCAGGGAGCCAGATGCTTGCATTGGGGCCACATCTTCAGACGGGAGTCTGTTCTGAATGTTTAGATCCAGTGCTCTGGTAGAATTCGAACCTTCCATACAAGAGACCTGGGTTCTGTTCTTGGCCAGAGCACCTCAAGGGCAGCTACCACCATCTGTCAGTGAACACCGGTCTTGCTGTGACGCTGAGCAGCTTCAGGCGAAGTTTCTAGACTTAATAGGAAAAGTCTTCTTCTGAAAAGCGGCCAGTGAAAGCCCTATGGATGACAACAGTCCACTCCACACAGGTCCTGGCCTTTCTTGCCATTGTGCACAGATTGCCATGAGTCCGTGGTGGCTCGATGGCAGCGGACAACTACAATTCTGGGTTAGACCAACAGTGGATTAGACCATAGTGGTAATGACTCCCGTGACTTTGTGAAAGAGCTGAATGTAGAAAGGGTCAAAGCTCCCTTTCAGGACATACACCCACTAAGGCCGTTAGTTTCCAAACACCCTTCAGTTGCCCACATGCATCCCACGAGCGTCGTTCCAGCACTGACGGCTCCCGGTGCAGCCGCCCGCTGAGGGGAAGGATGCCCAACACTAGCTGATTAAATTCACTGTCCTCAAGCTGGGTGATTTGCTTCTAGATCACTCAGCAGGCTTAACTCCACAAATACAGTTGCTTCCTGTGATTTCAAAGTTATTTTCAGTCTCCATACATCTAGATGGTCTGGAAAGTTTCTGCTTAAAAATGCTCTGCATTACCCACCATGTCAGACATGCAAAATTGTACTCTTACCAGAAAAATTGCCATGGTCCTTCAGTAAAGAGGGTTTGCAATAAAGTAAACAATTGCAACAAACTTTAAAAAATCAAAAGCCAGTCTTAAATGATGAAAAAAGTTATTGGATAAAATTGAGGAGAACTTTTGAAATGTGCTTTGGGGTTTTAAATAGCTCCCATCTGTTTATCTTTACTTTGTAAAGTATTGAATGCACCCAAATTCCCATGTAATAACTGTTGAGTAGATTCAAGAAAACATTATCAGAAAAGTGAAGAAGTGATATCTAATCAATTGTGGAAGACCTATATTAAATTTAATTCACCCAAAACATCTTACCAAGTGCCTCTGTTTCCTACGGCTAAATAAATTGACTAACACATTTTCTTCTTCAAATAGTATTGTTTCCTTATTATTAAAAAAGCCCTGCTTATTTTCAAAATATACTACTGTAACATGCTTGTCATTTTAAATTACTAATATTTTAAGCTTTATGAATTATTATTCTTTCCTCAGCTTTCATATCCTCCATGTATATGGAATTTTACCAAACAGCAAAGAAACAACCCTGGATCAATGAAAGACAACGTGTAACTATTAAGATACAATTATGACCCTGCATTGAAGGTTGACAGTAGAGTGCCGAATATGGCCGAAGATTATTAAATATTCTCAGAATTTGCCAGCTGGTCATTCATTAATCGTTTGAAATCAGTCATGATGAGAAAAGTACATACACTATCCTTAGGCTTCTGTAAACGTAAGCTTCTCAGCATACCACCAAAGTGGGGCCAAGTGCCTTGATGGTACACAAGCCTTAGAGGGCGGGTTGATGTGCTTAATTCCTATATGGTACACAAGCCTCAAAGCGAGGGTTAATTTGCTCATTTTACTAGATGGGGAAAGGAGGACTCAGAGAACTTTAAAAAGCACACCTAAGATAACAACTGGAACATGGTAGACTAAAATTAGAACCCAAGTGTGTCTCATTCCAAAAGTGTCGTAAGTGGGTGTTTTAAGTATTTTCCAGGGTCT
Organism: Echinops telfairi; assembly: GCF_000313985.2. Taxonomy (NCBI): domain Eukaryota; kingdom Metazoa; phylum Chordata; class Mammalia; order Afrosoricida; family Tenrecidae; genus Echinops; species Echinops telfairi. Next base: position 50,109,465 of record NW_022103900.1, read on the forward strand.
ATATTGATATGTGTGATTTTAATATCACAAGATAAATATCGCTTCCTTTCTTAGCCATGATTTATCCTATTTGTTGATGAATATCCTTTTGGGCCACTGCCTGTCAGCTTGTCATTCTGTGGGGGAACTAACTGTGTGTTGCTATGACACTGCTCTGTCACCAGTACTTCAAATACCAGCAGGGTCCCCTAAGGTGAACAGGTTTCAGCAGAACTTAAGACAAAGAACAGACTACAGAGAAGGAATGGGCTGTCCACTTCTGAATGATTAGCCACTGAAAGCCTTATGAATAGGAGAACATTGCCAGATACAGCGCCAGACAATGAGCTCTCCAGTTCAGGCAAGACCCTCAAATGCAAAGGAGGAAAAGGTACATTCTAGAAGCACAGTCAAACAAAAGTCCACCAGAATGTCTGGGATGGAATAAAGCCTTTGGGACTTTTATTTGCTGATGGGACATAATTCAAAATGAGAAGAAACAGCTGCAAACATCTATTAATTAGAAGGTGGAATGTACAAACAATGAATTTAGGAGAATTGGAAGTCATCAAAAAGTAAATGAACTGCATAAAGATCAATATCCTATACATTAGTGGGCTGAAACGGATTATACTGGCCATTTTGAGTCAGACACTCATATGCCTTATTATGCAGGAAATGACAAATTCAAGAAAATTAGCATATTCGTCATTAAAAAGAACATTTCAGGATTTAGCTTGAACTACAATGCTGTGGTAGGCTACCTATATGTATAGAAGGAAATCCAGTTAATATAACTATTATTCTAATTCACACACCAACCACTAAAGGTAGGGATGACTTTATTGAAGAATTCTATCAATTTCTTCAGTCTAAAATTGATCAAACATACAATCAAGATACAATGGTATCACTTTCAAGAAAAATTTTCTTGAATATCAGTCAGCAATGATTGCAGCGACGCATTGACAGGGAACTGCCAGGAATTTAAGCTGGATTCAGAAGAAGACATGGAATGAAGAATATCATTGCTGAAGTCAGATGTATCTTGGTGGAAAACACAGCAGCAGAAAAAATGTTCACTTGTGTTTTATTGGCTATGCAAGGTATTTGAGTGTTCAGATCATAAGAAACAATTCTGAAAAATTTAATTGTGCTCACGTGGAATGTGTGCATTAACCAAGAGGCAGTGCTTCGAACAGAACAAGGCCATATTGCATGGATGAAAATCAGTAAAGCTATGCATCAGGGTTGTATCTCTCTCTCTTTTTTTT